>NW_021637771.1:82500-345515 GCF_004799145.2 Neltuma alba
ATGAAAAATGGTGTAGGGTAAACCTAAAGAACAAGTGTTGGAAGCCATAGAAGCAAAGTTGCAATTTTTGAGTTTTAAACCCTAAGGGTTTGGTCAAGCTGAAACTGGAAGAGGAAAATTTATTTTGTTAAATATAAGTAGATATTTAGAATCTACATGAAAAACCATGTAGGAAAGGGTCAAGAGAGAATTTTTAGGGTTTATGGAAAACAACTCTAAAAATTCAAGAAACAAAGATAGAGGCTTTAAGGGGTTTAGGAGCTTCTTGAGTTATGTGATTAATTTTTATGTGGAATGTTTAATAATACTTGCTGCCCTTTTTGGAAATTGCCATGTTAGGGTTTGGCATTTGTGGAAGCAAGAAAGAAGAACAAGAAAAATCAAAGAGCATTGGATTAAGGTAGTAAGATTTAATTAGCCTTAATGTTGAATGTTGCATTAATTACTATGCAATTTCATGTGCTATTATGTGGTTGAACTAGATGATGATGATGATGATGATTGTGTAGCTATACTCCTTGCTTTATATGCCTTGGCTATTGCATGTTAGAGTGCTACATGTATGAGGTAAAGTAGTTCCCTATTAATAGCAAAAGGTTGAAATGCTTGTAATTGATGCATGTAATGTTTTGGTTGATTGATCTTGCTACTGGGATTTTCAAAAATCTCATCCCCCAAAAATAATGTAACATTTTAGGGCCTGAACTTCTCAAGAGCAAGCTGCAGAATGGAGGCTAATTATGGTGTCATACCATAAAATTTTCGTGGACATTTGGTTATGTATAATTATCAATGGTTGGTGCTGTAACCCTTAAGCAGGACGTTAGTTTAGAGCCACGGTTTATTTAGTTACTGAACGAATCTCAGCACGAAATTTGGTATGCTTATAGTTGACGTCCTGAAATTCAGATTGATAGGCAGCACGTTAAAAATGTCCAAGTATACGATTTTTAATGATTTTTCAAAGTTAAAGTTCAGAATCTGGAAAAAGAGTTTTTGGCAAATGGATAATGTTACCTTTCACAAAAACCTGACACTTTTTCATAAGGAATTGGATAACGATATTATTTTTCCTTGAAAGAGGACTTAAATAACTTTAAATATAATTTTGAACCACCTCATTTTGATTTTTATGGAATAAGTTATGAATTTTTGAATTTGGGCCAGAAAATTGGATTTTTACCCGATGAACAGTAAAAATCCGAAAATCAGCGTTTTTCATGAATTTTTAAGCCCAAGACCATCCAATGTGGTCTAAAATGGTTTTTATTAAACCCTAAGTGGATCCAATAGTAAGGTGTGACAAGGAATCCTCTTTTTGACTCTAACTCTCCCACTCCAGTCATTGCTTTTCTTTTTGTTACTTCGAAAGTAGCTGCTTCAGCTTTAGCCACTCAAATTTTCAATATTCCTTTTTATTTTTCATCAAATGAATGGCATCTTCTTTTGGAAATCCTCGCTATTCTTAGCATGATATTGGGGAATCTCATTGCTATTACCCAAACAAGCATGAAACGTATGCTTGCATATTCGTCCATAGGTCAAATCGGATATGTAATTATTGGAATAATTGTTGGAGACTCAAATGGTGGATATGCAAGCATGATAACTTATATGCTGTTCTATATCTCCATGAATCTAGGAACTTTTGCTTGCATTGTATCATTTAGTCTACGTACCGAAACTAATAACATTCAAAATTATGCAGGATTATACATGCAAGATCCTTTTTTGGCTCTCTCTTTAGCCCTATGTCTCTTATCCTTAGGAGGTCTTCCTCCACTGTCAGGTTTTTTCGGAAAACTTCATTTATTCTGGTATGGATGGAAGGCAGGCCTATATTTCTTGGTTTCAATAGGACTCCTTACAAGCATTGCTTCTATCTACTATTATCTAAAAATAATCAAGTTATTAGGGGGTGTTTGGCTTTTTTTCCAAACCATGGTTGGGGGAAAAATTTGCCAAACACCCCTTTTTCTTTAAAAAAAACTAAGGTTTCTGGCAAAACCTTGGTTTTGGCCAAGAAAACCTTGGTTTGGGAACAAGCACGCGGGGGCTGGCTTCTAAGGGAGAAAAATTGGTCTTCTCAGTCCATTTAGCAAGCCTGCGTGCTGTCTGGCAGGTCTTCCCTCTCACTTCCTCTTTTAGCTGGACATTCCTACCCTTCGTGTTTTTCCTGGTGCTTCTCAAATTCAATTGCTCACGAGATTTTCTTGTATTCACTGTTTTTATATTTTAAAGCTATGAGTGCAAGCTCTTTCTCACTTTGCACAACAATCATATTTTTTGTTGGCAAAATAAATTATTTTACAAGAAAATATTTAATTATTTTATTAAAATTTATATACGCATTAATTTTTTTATTTATATTATTTATCTCTTATTTATTAAGTTGCCAAAATATATATTATTAACAAATTTATTACTTCAAATAAACATATATTATAAAATATATCTTATATGTAATTATCATTTATACCTATGTCCTTTTTAGTAATTTCTACATATAAAAAAGCACTTCTGACAATAACTATCCAAACACTCTCACTTTATCAGAATCACTTTTTCAGAAAATCTATTCTTTTAAAATCTATTCTCTAGAAGCTATTCTCCAAACCATGGTTTGACTTCATCCAAACACCCCCTTAATCACTGGACGAAACCAATAAATAACTCCTCACGTGCAAAATTATAGAGGGTCCTCATTAAGATCAAACAATTCCATCAAATTAAGTATGATTGTATGTGTGATAGCATCTACTATACCAGGAATATCAATGAACCCGATTATTGAAATTACTCAGGATACCCTATTTTAGCTTCTGGAATCTATTTCTTAGTTCAAGGTCCCTCTTACTAACTGGAATCAAAGAATTAGTAGATGTGTTCTGCCCAAAATGGGAATGGGCTAGGGTTATGAACTTATAATCTATAATCTGATGATCGAGTCGATTCCATGATTATAAGTTTATTCCATACCGGACCAAATTGGAATAAGGTTATATACATTCTCATTATGAGAAGGGGTCATTTGAGTATATCTAAATAGATACTATGGTTATATGTAGATCCCTGCGTTGTTCCATTCCATTCCATTTAGGATTAGGAATAGGCGTAATCGGACCCACTTTTTACATATCTCTCGTTATTTGGGACCCTATTCACCTCTTTGGGCTTCTATTGAATCAAGAAATAAGTTTGATTGTCCATCTTTTTGATAGAATATATATAAGGTATCCTCCAGATAATTCAAATCGAACCAATTGGATGTCCGACTTGGGCCTATATGACATGACCGATCAATAAAAATACTCTAGCACTCCACCTTTGTCATATATTTCGTACATCACACTAGATAGATATCATATTCATGGAATAGGATTCACTTTCAAGATGCCTTGGTGGTGAAATGGTAGACACGCGAGACTCAAAATCTCGTGCTAAAGAGCGTGGAGGTTCGAGTCCTCTTCAAGGCATAATATTGAGATCTCTTATTGAATTGGAATAAGTTCGGTAGCGGATCACGAAATCTTGCTTCTCTATCTAATGAATGGGGAGTCCGTTTTGAAATTGTCTGCCCTACACCCACCCCCTATATGCTTCAACAGGAATCACATAGGGGTAGATTGATACAATAGAAACCTCTGGTAAAATGCCCACCAGTAACCCAGCAAATAAAGTACATTATATAGTCCGTTTTAGGGATTAGCGACTTACCCATTCAATAACTTTAGCACCGGACGTTCCCAAAATGGGTACTGTACTCTTGGGTCGGGTGAATTCAATAATAGACTCCTATTGGCATTCCGGCCTTCCTTCTCCTTTCAAGGCCTATCCTAAAGAGTCATGGGTTTGAATCTAAAAAATGTGCATTTGGGAGGGATGGGTCTTTTTTTTTTGTCATTTTTAGCAGTAATAAAATGTCACCGTTGAAACTTTTAACGGTGATGTATGTTTAGGGTTACCGTCGAAGGCACCCTCTAGCGACGACAAATGATGACTTATTTCGTTGCCGCCAATTAATAAAACGGCAGTGGCAGTAATTTTTGAAGACTTTTTAACTTCCAACGCCATCGAAAGTCAACCTTTTTTGTGGTGTCCCTCATGTTCTCTCTCTTTTTGCTTTCTCTACTGAAGAAAATTAAAGAAGACGGTGCGATAAGGGAGCTTTATATGAGTAGTACAATCTAATAATTTTATAATTTCATTAATTCTCCACCACACATTTTTCTTTTTGACTTTGTATCAAGAAATTTTCAACAATTTCCCCTCTAATTTTAATGTCCAAGTCTAACCATGCCATTCGGCTTTCTTTTTGGGCTTGGGCTTGATTTGTTTCAATTATATGTTATAATTAATTCCTATCAATGGTCATAATTTGTTCCTTACAAACTTTTCATCTTCCTTCCTAACTCAAACTTTTCTTCCTTTGCATTTAAGTGCCTATTCTCTTCCACTAAAGCTCTTGAGACTTTCCCAGAATATCTAAAAATATTTAAACTTCAATTTTATAAAAAAAAATTTAATTTGTAATTTAGTCCGT
The DNA here is from genome assembly GCF_004799145.2 of Neltuma alba. Lineage (NCBI taxonomy): Eukaryota > Viridiplantae > Streptophyta > Magnoliopsida > Fabales > Fabaceae > Neltuma > Neltuma alba. Next base: position 87,044 of record NW_021637771.1, read on the forward strand.
GAAAACCATTCAATTATCTGTTCAGACAGTTGTTTGATTTCTACTCAATTTGGTTTAGTAACCTACTTATGCTAGACTTATTGCTGTCTTTGAGCTTCTACACCCAAAATTTGAAATATGACACACGTTTTAAATCATATCTAATGTGACTTATAAGTGGAATGATCACTTGTCAAGCTTATTATTATCTTTGATTTAAAGTGTCAGTGCATATGAACTTTTAGTTTCAATGTACAAGATACAAAAAGAAAACTCTCAAGCTAACTACTCAGTTAATAAGTAGGTGCCACCACCAGGTGATATCCAGGCGCTACGTTCAGCCGAATATGTCTCAAAAAGGGTCAGGAGAAATTTTAACATATGTGCGAAGGAAGGAAAGAAGAAGGAAAGAAGAAGGGAGAAATTTTAATATTAACAACTTTTTCATTTCTTTATTTTTATATAGTAAATATTTTTATATCCTTTTTAATATGCTTATTAATTTTCAGTCCAAAAAAAATGCTTATTAATTTTATTAATTAGTCAGAATCTCAAAAACATGTTTATCAAGATTTTGCTGTATTATTTGATTGAAAATAAACCACTAAAGCGATACATTATTAGTTTAAAAATACAGCAAAATTAATTTTTCAGACGACTTTGACGAATTCCAGCAATTGCTCATTTCACTAATAAGTCATATTTGCATGCTTTAAAAATATTTGTCGTCTGAAATTATGACTACAGATCAAGGAAACAGATTTATTATTTAGACTTATTATTAATTCCGGTAATGTATTATTAAAGTATTTGTGTATTAAGTAACTATGTCTTCTTCTTTTTTTAAAATAACCCTTTGGGCCACTCAGTATCCGACTGTTTTTTTTTTAATATCATGTTACCATGTATCCGAACAACCAACTAATTCGAATCAAGACTTGTTAAGTCGGACAACCTCTTATCAATTTGACCAAGTGCTTATTGGAGTATTAATTATTTATTTCTAAACAAGCATATATGCTACACTTACTTCTATTTTTAACGAATAGAATATAAAAATAAATGATACATAAATAAATAATGTATCATCAAAATTTTAAATTAACTATTAACTGAAAAATAATCCATGAAATGTGAAAACGAACCATTGCAAGTTTGAAAATACAACAAATCTGGGAGACAATCTTGACGAAGTCCAGGTCGACCGCGCGGCAATAGCTCTCAGCATCAAAATTTTAATTTAAAAATGGTACTGAAGGAAAATTTTTGGTTTACCTGTCTTTTGCCGCCGAACTTATACCCTATCCCATAACCGACCGCAGGCAATTTACGAATGGGATTAATCAAGTAATCAAATTTGGTCTTCTTTTTACGTTATGCCATTTTTTCCCCATGAAATGAGGGAAAGATGAGGACATAAAGTCATGGTGGAGTCAAAAAGCGAGAGAAATTAAGAGTCGTGGACCAACAATGTCCACACAGGCCCATCTTTTTCCACAAATAACTTATATTTATAACTAAATTATACTTTTAGTCATTTAATTTTAGATAAAATTTTAGTCTGGTATCTTAATTTTCAAAGTATTACTTCATGTTTTAATTATAAGACCTCATTTGTAGACTACAAATGTGGTTTTACAATTAAAACCGAAGGTAATATATTCTTAGCCATTTAATCTTAAAATTATTAGTCTTAAACCATGATTTTTTGTGATAATATGATTGTTTAGAAAATTTAAACTCGACATGTTAGCATCTAAGGATGTTTTATAAACATTGATAATGATTTTAGGACTAAAAGACCACAGAATCAAAATAAAATTTTGCATAATACTAAAAGATCAAAAGTATATTTTAGCCTATCTTTATATATCAAAGAAAGCATTAAGTTGACAAAGGTTTTAAAATTTATCTTTATTAGAGTTTTTTTCTCTTTCTGCATTTACAAATAATTTTCACATCTCTCTCTTTGTCCTCTCTTCACAATAAGCCTTAAACACTGATTTTTGTAACAATATGATTGTTTAGAAAATTAAATTAAACTCGATATGTTAGCTTCTAAGAATGTTTTATCAACATTGTTAACGGTTTTAGGATTAAAGGACCACAGACATAATTTTAAAAGTTACAGAATCAAAATGAAACCTTGCATAATATTAAAAGATTAAAAGTATATTTTAGCCCATCTTTATATATCAAAGAAAGGATTGAAGTTGACAAAGTTTTTAAAATTTATTTTTATTAAATTTTTTTTCTCTTTCTGCATTTACAAATAATTTTCACATCTCTCTCTCATTTTCCTCTGTTCACAATAAGAATTAAATAAATGATAGGATTGTAAAATGACCATTAATATCTAGGACAAAATTTTTTTACTATAAGTGATTTATAATAAGCACGGAGTGGTATCAGCACCAAAAATTGAACAAAAAGTAAAATTAAATAAGTACTATATCTGATCTTTAACATAAAAAATAAAAAACTAATCGATGAATATTTAAAAAATTAGTTAAAATAGTTATTTATAATAAATAGATATTATTTTATATAACTTAAAATATTTTTGTTAGTCATGTGTATTGAAACTACCACTTTGTGAAAATTTCTTAACATTTGTAATATATAGGAGATTACTTCTTGAGAATAAAATAGATAAATATTTGACACAAAATATATTAAGATTTTATATTTAAGACCAAATGAAATCTCTAACTAACTCTTACAAAATGAATAAAGTTTGTGAAATGATCCCCCGGTTAATAAAAACAACCGATGCAGAAAGTAGAATTTCTAATCCATCCAAACAGATAACCGATAACCGATGTAGAGTGTCTACTTTCTACACCGATTGTGACACTAATTTTTTTTAAAAAAAATGAATTTGACATTACCTTTTTATACGGGCCGCAAGCAGAACCAATTTAGAAAGTTATAAATTTTTTAAACAAATTAAATAATTTAAATTAGTTATATACTCTGGTTGTTAATTTAACTGGTGAAGAAAGTGTTTATTGCCATTGGTCGAGAAATTAAAGTCAACTGTCTTACATATCATTCAGGAAAATTTCACTAATCATACTTTTAACACCTCCCTCCCTGACAATTGGTGTAAAAACCCGTTATAAAAATGCTATTTTGCACCGGTGAATGGCACAAAAATAAGCACTCATTCATTAATGTGTTAAGGTAATATTTGCTTTGAAAATAATCCATGAAAGTGATACACTATTGCGTGTTGAATAGTACCAATATAATTGGTAGCAAGATTGTCAAATTCACAATTTCAAACAAATTCATAATAAGGATGTAAATTTTTCAGATCGATAGTAAACTCATAAGAGTTTATCTTTATAAATAAATAGTTATAAAAAGCATATTATTAAATTGTTAAAATACAAAAAATAGCAGCGATTTAATTTAAATATATTTCATATTCAAATTATTAAATTTTTTTGGAATAAAAATAGTTATATTATAAAGTAGAAAATGAAATGTTCAAAATATAAGGTTTAATATGAGTTTAACTTGGTAGAAACAATAAATTCAGAGAATCAACTCACGAGTTTAGCCAAGTTAATTTATAGTTAGCATGAGTTTAAGAACTAGTTGATTATAATTTTGTAAGATAGAAATATAAAAATGGTAAATTCAGAGAATTAACCACGAGTTTGACAATAATAATTGGTAGACGACTTTGACGAAGTCTCACACTTGTCCTGCCAGTCATAAGTCATGGCGGGATTAAGAAGCATTCATGAACCGACAATGTTCACGCAGGCCCATCCTTTTGCATATAAGCACCAAAAACCAATGATCCCTTCTGGATCTACCTCCTATAATCACTATTCCGCGTCTTCAATTCATTCTTCTGAGCAAACCCACAATTTGCAATGAACTCAACAGTGCCCCCATGGAAGTACCATGTCTTCTTGAGCTTCAGGGGAGAAGACACCCGCAATAGCTTCACAGGTCACTTACATGCTGCTCTTGAACGAAGAGGTATCATAACTTTCATAGATGATGAACTTAGTAAAGGAGAAGATATCTCCCAAGAACTCCTCCAAGCCATTGAAGAATCTCTCGTCTCCATTGTTATTCTTTCCCCAAGCTATGCTTCTTCTCGTTGGTGTTTGGCTGAACTCCAAAAGATTCTTGAATCCAAGCGATCTTTGGGAAGAGAAGTCGTTCCAGTGTTCTTTAACATAGATCCATCTCATGTGAGACATCAAAGAGGTGCCATTGGAGATGCCTTTAAAAGCCACAGGGAGAGATTTGCTGACAAGGTCCAAGGATGGAGAGATGCTTTGCGTGAAGCTGCAAATATATCAGGCTACGACTGCAACCACCGGCAAGTTTTATTTTGTTCCCCAAGTTACTTTTGATCACTTTACTTAATTTTTGCACAAGCTCCTCCATCCATTTAGAGGTAGTCGTAAGACCCAAGCCCGTTAAAATTATGCTCAGTCCGATCCTAAAAAGATAGCCTGAAAAATAATTGGACATTTTCAGGCCAGGCAGGGTATTGAGCAAGTTATGCCACCTACCCATTTGGCCCTACTAGAGTTTACATATATAATTGTATTTAATATATATGCAGTATACATAGTTGGTAGAATTAAATATTTCAAGATTTAAGTTGTTGACATATTCAAGAAACAAAAAACTAGACCAGTCAATAAACTGATTGTGTACTGATTCAAGAGTTAATAGGTCAGATCGGAGTTAGATCAGAGTTAAATCGATAATAATTATGAAATTATGTAAAAAAGATCATGTAATTTAATTAAAATATGTAAAAAAATTCATATTCTAATTATGAAAAAATACAAGTTAATCTTTTTATTTTTTTTCTTTTCTTTTTATTCTCTCCCCTTTTCATAACCCATTAAATTTTACCCTTTGGTTTTATTTTTTTTTAACCTTTTTTCTTGTCAGATTTACATTTTCACTTTTACTTCTTATTCTCTCGCCTTATCTCCTACGTAAACACTCGACATGTTTTACCTTTTCTCCACTCCTTTCTCCTTCCACACTCATCCATCAAATCATGTTATTTGGTTTTTGTTTTCCTCATTTCCCCGTGCATGCTAACTCTTTTATCTCCTTTCTCTCTCCCTCCCTCCCAAAGGCTCCCCTCTTTTCTCTCTTCCTCCTTCCCTTTAATCAGCATCAGGGTCTCTTTCTTCTCCCCTCTCTTTCTCCTTTCCTTCCATGAGCAACATGGGTCTTCCTTTCAATACTGAGATGAAGATATAGCAGTGACAGTCATAGAGTGCGAATGACGACTATGAAGCCATAAATGAAGAGTGAAAAATGACTATGAGCACCAACAAAGTTAGATTGGAAGACTGAGCTTAAAACCGGCAAACAGGCAAATTAATATGGAGTTTCTTTCCTTCTTTCTTCTTTTCATTTTTCCTCCAGATGATTGATCAAACTTGGGTGTTTTTTATAAAAAATAGAGCCATGTTGTTTTTGTCCAATATGAGGGGCAAAATAATTAAACCGGGTAACCCACTCCGACCGGTGGTTACCCAGTTTAACACTAGTTTTGAGCGGGTTAACTGGGTCAACACTGGTTCAAACTTTGACCAGTACACCTGCTAAGCTAGACTAGATACTAAGCCAGTTCATCAGTTTTCTGGTTGAATTAGTTGGTTCGATCTAATTTTTTCTTCCATGGACATATTTGATCATGGCTTTTGTGTGAAGACCTATCAAGTTGTGTTTGATTATGTAATTATAAGGAGCTATGAAATGATAGATAGATATGTAGATTTGTAGTATAGTGTTTATATTTATTCTCTTGAAATATTTGAACTTCTGGAATTGTAAATGTATTTATAATCCAAAATATTATTTATTAAGTCTAACCATGAAGATCTTCACATAATATGAAAGAGGTATTAGTATTTGGGCAAGGATCCATCTTACTCAGCCTAGCACAGCCTTGCCTGCAATTACTTGGGCTTTCAATGGGTAGGGTTGAGTATTGGGCTGCATAATGTAGCTCGTTCATCTTTCAGGCAAGGGTCTCGCCCCACCCTATGTGCAACCCTACATTCATCCTTTATCTTACCCAATATTTCTTTTATTTTTCAACTTATTTCTGATTAGTTTCCCCTTCTTGCTAGGCCAAATTGTACTTTCGAAAATATAACTTTGAAAAAAATATTACGAAGCATTTTTGATATCTTGTTGGATAAAATAGTTTATATACGGAGCACTTTTAAAATATGTTTTACGAATTAACCATCATAAATTTAAATATTTTGAAGGATAATGTTTTTCCGATCAGAATATTTCGAACTATCATTTTATCAATTATTATGATGTTTTATTGTGACAATTTTTTTTCTTTAATATATCCTTACAAAGCATTAATTACATAAATATTGAGCATATACAAAATTAGGCCATCATTATTCCATGTGGTGATGATAATATGAAAAGCAATACAGGCAACATTTCTCATATAGTTTTGCATATATTTTTTTGGGGCACAAACAAAATATTTCGAGTACACATCTGAATTCTTCTGAAAGCATATACTCCCTCCATTATCAATATACGTGGATAAAAGGAATAATTCGGAACGACTTTGTGTTATCAAATATGAGGTATAAAATAGAGTTCTATAAATATTTAATGATATCTTTCCCAAAATCCACTAAAAAAATACTTAAAACTATTGAATCAATTTCGACTCCACATTTTCCCATGCATGTGGATTGTGGAGTAATGGCGAGAAAAATAGGAAAAATTTTCAAACACTAACTCCATTTAATACTACCTCCGGTCCTTAATATAAGAGTTTTTTAATAGCTAATTATGTCCTAAATATAAGATCTCAATCTACTTTGTCTCTCATAGTTATCTATTTTTTTAAAAATAGTCTTCGTAGTAATTGTACATATTAAAAGCCTAGCTGATACAAATAATTAGCAAGGGTATTCTAGGAAAGATACTACTTATTTATTATAAATAACTAACTTACTTAACTTCCTTAATTTACTTAATTCGTCAACTAGTTTTTATATTAAGGATAAAAGGTTACAGTGTTTATTGATGTGTGCATCATAGTACTTGTACCTTAAATTTGATAAGGGACGGGGTGTTTTAGTTAACCCATGCATTGTAAAAATAATTTTTAAATAAAATATAAATATGTTAGAAGAAGTTTTGATCCCACCGGTTAGGGGCTAGTTCGTTTAAGATTAAAAAGATTTGATTTTAGTTCCGATAAACATGAGAAAGTTGTTAGAAATATAAGGGGTTGTTGGAAGAATTTAAACTACATATATGAGCCATGTGGGGTAAAAAGTTATTTTGATAAGCTATTTGAAGAAGTATGAACGACAACAAAAATATTATTTCATTAAGTTGGTTGGCTACATATATGGATCGCACCCGAGGTATCATTGTGGTCTATCAATAACCAAATATTTGAATAGATTGTTAACCGAAAAATCTTTCCCAAATAATTGCATTCTTTTTTATATTCTTCTATCATTTTTCAAAAGACTCCATAATGTTTGATCAGTGCTCCTCACTAAGGCATTCAATATCCTTTTTTGTATGTGTCCGTACCACCTCTAAAGATTATCTACTTTTTTCTATTCAATAGGTGAAACTCCAAATCTGCCACATATATGTTCACTATGAATCTTACAATGTATACATTTTGTCTTGCTTCTACTCAAATGAAAACTCTTTGACTCTAGAATCCTTTTCTGTAGCCTAAATTTAGAGTTAATCTCTTCTTTAGACTAAGCTAAAAGAACTACACCATCAGCAAAAAGCATGCATTTAGGAACTTTTTCTTTGATAAGCTTATTTAGAACGTTTAGGACTATACTAAACAAATAAGGGCTGAAAGATGATATTCCCTGATGTGGGCCAATCCTTTGAGGAAAATTCCTTGTCTCACCTCTAGGCATTATAACACTAGTTGTTATCCCTTTATACCTATCTTTTATAACTTTAAATGCATGCGCCACACATAGTTTTCTTTGCAAATGCTTCAAAAGTACGTCCTTGGCATGTGGTCATAAGCTTTTGTTTTTGTATTTTTTTACCAAATCAATGAAAACCATATGCCAATCTATCCCTTTGGTTCAACACTTTCCCGCTAACCCTCATAGTAAATAAATTGCTTTTATTGTAGTCTTTTTTGGCATGGACCCAAATTGACTTGAAAAAATGCAAGTATCCAACGTCATGCTATGTTCAATTATATTTTCTCACAATTTCATTGTATGCCTTATAGGCTTAATCTCTCTGGAACTTGCACAATTCTGCATATTCCCTTTATTCTTGTAAATAGGGACCACAGTAAATTTCCTCTGGTCATCAGGAATTTTTCTGGGGAGTAAAATCTCATTAAATAGATTTGAAAGCCACAGCACACCTTGCTTGGACATTTTCAAACTTCAATAATTAAGGACACCAACAACTTTATTATTTTACATTTTCTTAAGAGCTTTAACCTTGTACTCAGCAATGAAACGACATACATGTGCTCGCCTTCTCTAGTTGTCAAATCCTCCAACTCATGCGTTTAAAAACTAAAAATATATCGAACAGAACTCTCACGGGTATACTAAATAACCATTTGATTATTCCTTTCTTCGTGTAGGCATGAAGCAAAACTCATTGAAGAAATTACAGCAGAAGTATGGGCAAAAGTACACCCTAAATTACCATATTGTTTCAACAATGAGCTTGTTGGCATTGAATCAAGAGTAGAAGCAGTGAATTCACTGTTAGAGATTGGATTATGTGATGTTCGCTTAATCGGAATATGGGGCATGATTGGTGTTGGAAAGACAACTCTTGCAAGAATCATCTATGAGAGAATATTTCGCCAATTTGACGTCAGCTGTTTTCTTGCAAATGTGAAAGAAAGCTCTGAGGCCAATGGTTTGGTAGCTTTGCAAAGAAAACTTCTTTCCAAAATTAAGATACAAGCCATAGAAGTTGATGATACATATGAGGGAAAGAATATAACAAGAAACCTGCTATGCAATAAAAGAGTTCTAGTTGTCTTGGATGACGTAAGTGAAATAAACCAATTAGAGAACCTCTGTATAAAGCAAGCTTGGCTGGGTCCTGGGAGTAGAGTAATCGTGACAACTCATAATATGCATGTATTGATAGAGCATGGAGAATTTCAAATTTATGAGGCTGAACTGTTAAACAATGAAGAATCTCTCCAACTCTTCTGCAAGAAGGCTTTTAAAAGGGATGAACCTATAGAAGGTTATTCGGAGCTGTGCACAGACATCATCCACCATGCTGAGGGCCTTCCTTTAACTCTTGAAGTGCTGGGTTCTTATTTTTGTGGAAGAAGTGAACTTGAATGGAAAGAAGGTTTGAAGAAGATTAAAAAGTTTCCACCAAGCAATATTCTAAAGAGGCTTAGAATCAGTTATGATGCATTAAGTGATACGGAAAAGAAAATATTTTTAGATGTTGCTTGTTTGTTCAAGGGAATGATCAGAGACCAAGTGACACAAATATTTGAAATATGTGGTGATCTTTATCCAACGCTTGGAATAAGAGAACTTGTTGAGAAATGCTTGTTGACAGAATATTATAGTAATGATGGTGCATGTCGTTTGGGTATGCACGATATCCTTCAAAAATTGGGCAGAAGTATTGTTGTAGAGGAATCACCTAATGATGCTGGCAGACGTAGCAGACTATGGTCATTAGAAGATATTGATCATGTCATGTCAAAAAACAAAGTAAGTAGCTTTAATTTAGAGATGCCATAAAGTTTAGTAAGATATAGAATTTGTATTGATCAATATAATTCCTTTTTTACAATATAACATTGAATTTTTTTCGTTTTGTAGGGCACTGGTTTGGTAGAAATTATACATCTTCAATCACCTATGCCATATGAAGCGAGTTGGGACCCAGAAGCATTCTCTGCGATGCGTAGCCTTACTATACTCATCATATCATGTGATGTGTACCTTCCTCGAGGTCTCAAATTTCTTCCCAGTTCATTAAAATTTCTTGATTGGAAGGCTTATCCCTTGAAATCTTTGCCCCATTGTGCTCATCTTGATGAGCTTGTGCTCCTTAGAATGCATCATAGCAAGATCACACAAATTTGGGGGAGTACACAAGTAAGAACTGTTGTTTTTTTCCCCCCCCCCCCTTTTTTGGTGTTGCCGTATGAAATTTAGGTCAATCTTTTCTCTAGGAAAGCTAATCCATTTTAACTATTATTTTTTGGGGGCAGATGTCAAAAAGGTTAAAGTTCATTGATTTAAGCTATTCTGAAGATTTCGTACGAACTCCTGATTTCTCGATGCTACCCAACCTTAAGCAATTAATTCTTGAAGGTTGCGCAAAACTCACTGAAGTTCACCCATCACTTGGACAACATAAGAAACTTGTTGTGCTGGATTTGAAAGATTGCAAGAATCTTAAAGCTCTTCCAACTAGAATGGAAATGGACTCACTGAATAAATTGATCCTTTCAGGGTGCTTGAAAATTAAAAAACTTCCAGAGTTTGGGAAAAATATGAGCAACCTGTTGGTTCTTGATGTGAAAAATTGCAAAAGTCTAGTTTGCCTCCCAAGTTCTACTTGTAACTTGAAATCTCTAAAAACTCTCATTATTTTAGGTTGCTCAAAATTTTCCTTGTTGCCAGAAAATTTGAATGAAAATAATTGTCTAGAGGAGCTTGATTTGAGTGAAACTGCTATTAGAGAAATACCTTCATCCATCATTGGCCTACAAAATTTGAAGCTATTATATTTGAAAGGATGTAAAGGTCTAAGTTCAAGATCCAATTCATTAGCAATGAGCTTGCTTTCCCCAATTCAAGAGGTGTTTGGGTTGCATTCTGAAGCTCCCAGAAGATCCTTGTTTTTTTCTTTCATCTCAAGTCTAGCAACTTTGAAGGAATTGCGTTTAGATGACTGTAACCTGAGAGTTGGATCAATTCCAGATGAACTTGGCTGCTTAACATCATTGGAGTTACTTGTTCTAAGCGGAAATGATTTTGGCGGCAATGGATCTACTGATAATTGGATACTTCCTCCTTCATTCTCACGTCTTTCTTCATTGAAGTATTTATACATATGTAAGTGTAATCTCAATGATGGTTCAATTCCTAATGACCTTAATAGCTTATCAGCATTGGAAAAACTTGGTTTGTTAGGAAACAATTTCACACATATACCTGCTGGTTGTATATCTAACCTCTTGCGTCTGCATACTCTTCATTTGAGTCACTGCCCACGGCTCAGGTGTTTGCCAAATCTTCCACCAAATTTACGACGTATAGATACTGTTGCCTGTCATTCAATGCAACCTTTGTCATTTCCAGAGTTACTATTGAAGTGCATTGCTTTCGCAAATGGTTTTGTGGAATCTTTTCCTCATATGCACACAAATAACGTGAGATTTGCCATCTGGTGGGTTCTGGGAAGTGAAATCCCATCATGGTTCCACAATCAAGACTTTCAATACCTTCATAAAATTGATGGGTTTCAAGATAACCATGTTGTCCGAACTTCTGAGGAAGAAATCTCAGATCAAAGTTTTCGCGAAATTAAGAACGGTGGTTTTTTACACGCTGATTCCATTGTGTCAATGGAAGTAGATATCAATGATTTTCGTGGTTCAAGTGAAAGTTGCGGAATTTCTCTTTGCATTGTTCTACAAGATATGGACCTTGATGATGTGTTTGATCTTTTATACCTTAAGATGACTTGTAGAGCTTCAGCAGATGAATTCTTCAAAGAAGAGATACGATGGCGTGTTTCTTTTGAAGGCCATTCCCACCAAATTTTCATCATGTACTTGCCCCTAAGCAATTTTGCAGCTGATTGCAACAAGATTGAAGTCATATTTTACACTACTCGAATTATGCGCGAAGACATGGAAGCAGAATTGGATGTGAAAGCTGACTGTGGAGATCATGGCAAGTTTATAACAAGCAAGTGTGGCTGGCGAGTGACACGAAAGGAAGATGTAGAAGAATGGCTCAGAAAAATCCAACAATGCAGCAGTACCGGTGAAAACAAGGAAATCCTTTCCCAAGAATCTGTTCGTGGAAGAAAGAGATACCATGAAGGGGAAGATCAGCAAGGAGAAGTCACTGTTAGTGATGTGGAAACTGAAACGTATTCAGCTCGACGGAGAAAATTTAACTGGTTTTCTTGATTGGTAAATCACTATATAAGCCCACTTTATTTTATAATGATACCTTGTATTAATTCAAGCTACAATGCACACATACACTTATTAAATGATTGTGTGTGTGATTTAACTCAATGAAACTTTTGACTAGATTTTCATTTGAGTGATGTAACAGCATTTTAATGTTATTGATTGTGATTTCTTACTGGTGTGTTGATCTATGCTTGCACACTCACAATGGTTCGTCTGTTTGATAATTTGTTTCATGATGTTGTGGATATATAAACGGGAAGTAGTGTTTGTTATGGTGTTATGCATTTATCAAATATATATGCATTGTCACAAGTAAAAAAGAAAAATAAAAATCAGATGACAAAAAGTTTCCTTAGAAAATATATTACAATGATGGGCTCAAATGATCAGAAGCACGTCTTGCACTTTTCTTTTTGTGGTTTTAGTTGGGTTTGTGGGTAAGAGATTCTTTTGGTCTTGTAAATATCTTTGATTTCCTTGTGTTTCAGGGTGCAAAGTTGAAGAATGCTATTTTGAAAATGATCCAAATCTTAAAAGGACTTGTCTTCAAAATGAAGTACGCTGATCTAGTGACATGCATTTTAATTTTCATTGAGAAATTGTTTCCCTTTCTTTGAAAGGATTAACAGTGTCAAAATGTGAATGAGATCATGCATTTGAGAATTCTATTTCCCAGTGAAGATGATCTTGATGTTATGATAAATACAAAATATATACATCTCATATATTAAATATACCCTCAAAAGCTCTCTATTCCTTAGGAATCTGATGCAGCTAGCATGAATTTTTCTGTTTCCTACATTATCTGATGCAGTTAGACATAATATTGTTCAAATTAATTATATTATATCCGACTGTCGTCGTAGAAATATTCTAAACTGTAGTCCAATATAATGTACCTTTTGTCCTAAATCATATGATTTCCAGTTCAAGCTGCACAACTTTTCACTGTTGCTTGATACTGTGATTTCATATGGTTTGCAGTCAATTAAAGCGTTATACACTTTTGCTTTAATTTCAGTCCCAGTCATTGAAATATGAATTAAATTTATTCCCATTTGTTCTTCCAAAAATATTTATATATAATTAAGGAGTAAAACAATGTAACTAGTAAATGACTATTATAATATACACACATACATGTCTATAGGTGTGTATGTATATTTATGAGGATAAGATCAATCTTGCATTGATATATAAATTAACGCAAATTAGTAATGGAGATTAAATTTAGAGGCACTACAAAAAAAAATTAATTTTCAGCCACACTAAAAGTCAAAAAGTCATCGATTGTTGGAACTTATCAACCACGACAAAAGAGGCACTTCGTCTGTGCCATGTGTCTCCACCTTCATGTGTCACGTCACTAACTGGATATTATCACCTAACCTTCTTCTTCTGCGTTCCTTCTTCTTACCATTGAGTGGAATAAATCTGATAATAATTATTGTAAATCATATATAAATAATAGTAATAAAATAATGAAAGCGACAAAAAAAGTTACTGCAGAAGGTGTCCTTTAGCAGCGATTATTAAGTATTATTAAATGATATTATTGTTATTAAATATTTATATTTAATTTTCTATTTGATTAAAATACTTATCTGTAATATTCATTTTGTATAAAAAACTATAATTCATACAATATTATTTGTGTTATATTTTTTATTTCTAATTATTTAAGCTATTACATTATTTATTTTAATATTTACATTTATAATTATGAATATGAAAATAGTATATAAAAAATAATAAAAATTTAATTATAAATTTTATTGTGATAAAAATTCAAACCTTCAGGCTGATAAAACTGCAATATTCTGATGCTCGTCTTTTTCTATATCTCTTGTTTGAGAGTGCCGTTGTGTTGGGTTATCCAAGTAGCTCTGACATTCTCTAAATTTTAGAATCATATTAATATTCTCTCTTACAAAAAAAAAAAATTTGCACAATTATCTACTCGGTTGTTTTGATTTCAGTGGTATTTCGGAAAAAGATATTAACATGCTGCTTCGATATTTTCCAACTCACTGTTTTTACTTTTTTGTTTTTAAATTTATCAAAATTATTTCATCAAATAGTCCTTAAGAAAAGTTGAAAACTCGGGCTGGATGTAGGTACGTAATGGGGTAAATCCACAATAAATCTCATTATTTGGACACACTAAAGCTCCATCCATAGTTTCTCTCTCAAGTTCTGCTTTGTGTTTTCTCATAGAAAGCTCTATTTTGTTGCATCAAAATTTCATGATAGGAATAGTTACATACTCCCCTTAGCTACTAATAACCTCCCGAAGTTCCTACAAATTCAACTTGTTTTAACACTTTTTTTTGGGTTTTAGAAGCTGATTGTGCAGGGTTATTCCCTTAAGGTAGTGTTTGGTTGGGGGGTTTTTGGAGGGGAGGAGAAGAGAGGGAGTGAGTGTGTTTGGTTGGGAGGAGGAGAGGGGAGGGGAAGTAAAATTTTTTGTCTTTTCTCACCCCTCCCCTTCTCCACCATCCCTCCCAAATCAGGGGGTTTTGGAGGGAAGAGAAATTTTTTGTATATCCTGACTAAATTACCCACGCTCACTTTTCAATATTCCAATTTTGCTCATCTGACTAAAGCATTTCTTTCCTTCTCTACCGTCGCTTTGTTCTTCTTTACACTCTGTATTAGTCATCGATCTCCTCCACAGGTTCGTGCTTATTGTTGCCTTCTATCCTTCTCTTGCTGCACAAGATCTCACTGTCTACCTGAGCTTTCTTTCCCCTTCGTCATCATCGTCATCTTCTTTTTCACTTTGCCAACGCTATTATCATCTTTGCTTTTGCGGGGTTGTTTCTACCTGCGATTCGCATCATTGTTGATGATGACAACGATGCAGCTTTTGATAAGGATCCTTAGCCAGCCGTCAATTATCCAACGTTGTAATCGAAAATCAGGATGAAGACTAGATGAAGATTTGTTGTGATTTTTGGAGATTTTCTGAATATTTTAAATTTTAAATTTTTTTTAATTTATATGTTAGCAGATTTCGTTGCTTATATGTTAGTTTGGATTTTGTTAAAATTTGGTGATAATGTGGATTTTTCCATAACTAACACCATCACTGGTTTACTATGACTAATATTATTTAAAATTAGTATTATCACACACCGTGAATAGAATCATAAAATATAATTTTGAATATGCATATAAATATAAATATAAACACATAAATATAAACATATAATTTTATATCTTAATTGTTATTTATGATTATATTTTATTAAATATTCTGTTAAGTTTAAAAAAATTACTGATTTAAAAACTACTTAAAAAGGAGATAAAATTGTTCATATAAAAATATTTCCCTTCCCCTCCCCTCTTGAAACAAACAAAACAACGTTGAAATTTCTCACCTCATCTCTCCTTTATTAAAATCTCTCTCCTCCCCTTCCTTTCGTTGAACCAAACTCACCCATAATAAGAGTAATTTGCATTTATCACATGTAAGAGAGGTAATTGGTTTTTTTTTAAAATTGATAAATTAAGAAATAATAATTCTGATATAAATATTATAATAAAAGAATAAAGGAGTCTAAATATAAAGATAAGGGCATATTTGTCAATTTATAATTACCGTCCCTCCCCTCCCCTTATGAATCAAACAAGGAATCTCCCCTCCCTTCCCCTCTCCTCCAACCAAACCAAACCCATAACCTTCCCTCCCCTTCGTTTAATTCCCCTCCCCTCCCCTCCCTTCATTGAACCAAACAATGCCTAAAGCTAGAAAATATAGCTTGAAAAAAGTAAACTTTGATTTATGCTAGTAATTGGGGATTATTTATGCAATGCTTCTAAGATTCTTGTTGCAGGAAATAGCAAAAGCTAGAAGATGAATGACAAGGGGAAAGATTCAACCAATTTTGGTTGATCAGAGAAAGATCGAGGACCCAAAGCGAGGAAAGATGGAAGACCAAAGCGGCACCTGAAGCAACCCGCTGCGGCGTCTCCAACAGAAAGGAAGGAGAAGTATTCTATATAAGGTGCCACAGTGCTTGTCTATACCCACCGCAGCTCCCAGTCCTTCCCGAGGAGCTTGCCATTCTGTAATAGGCGTGCCGCAGTGCCAGTCCATATTCGTCGCAGTGCCTAACCCTTTCCAACACTTTCCCCTTCTATGTAATCCATCATAGCAGATGAATATTATATCTGCCATGGAGTTTATCCTCTCACAGCTGTGCATTTTGCATTTGTAACTTAAAAATTAGGGCATATAAGAGGGGGCACTCATGATTTTCAACAAACCTGGACTTGGGGGCTTATTTGGAGGTGTTCTCTGCTAGGGTTTGGTGGTTTTGAAACTTGGGAACATTGGGCTTGAAGTTGCAAGAGATTGGAAGCTTCTTCCTTCATTTCCTTTGGTTTTCTTCTCCTCTTCTCCTTTGTTTCTATTATGGCTGTGAAATGTCTATGTATTTGTAGCTCTTTGCTAGACATATGTAGCTAGAGTAGTCATTCTAGGGTTATTGGATTAAGACTTGTTTTAACTCTCTCTTTACTGTTAATGATAATGTTATGTTGTTTTTATCTTGAGTTTAATGCTTTCTTATGATTGGCCACTATTTGGAATGATTTGTTGATGGGTTGAAGCTTGACCAAGTTAAATCGATTTTTGAACTTGGGTAAAAACATGCTAGATTGGAAATTTATCCTATGAAATGGATGGTTTGTTGATAGAATAGAGATATATCTATTGATCTAGCATTGACAAAAAACGGTTTTGATTTTCAAAGTGTAATCTTTTCAAACAAAAGCAAGAGATTGTGAAGTTTTACTAAGATTGCAAAAACTTGATTTTGACTTGAGAGAACTTCATCAATATTTGTAAACCTTGGGCTAACTTAACTTATCATTAAACACTAAAGGAGACGTTACTAATCAAGTTTTATGAAGTATAATAGTGAGAGATAACCCTAGATCCTTATTTGTCTCAAAGTCAAGTTTATTTTATTTCAAGTTTAATCTTTGTTTTCAAAGTACATTAAACAACTTCATTTACAGTAATTATTTCACTTAACCTAATCAAGCATACAATTATGATTTTTAATTCATCTAGCCTTAGCCTTTGAGAGAATGATATTTTTCATACTACTTGCGACCCGTCCGCTTGTTGATAAGTTAATCGGTGAATAGCTACCAGCTAGTAAGTTTAGATGAATTAGACTTAAAGAAGGAAATACTCACTCTGGTTCAAAATATAAGCATTAAATAACTAGATAATGCAATTCAAAAAACCTGGTTAAAATTGATTGAATGACAATAAATATGTGAAAAAAATGCAACTTATTTTTCTAAAAAACCCTTATTTATGGACAGGGTAAGTGAGTGAGAGAATGAGTGTGAAAAGAGATGAGAGAGACATATAATTAATTAGAAGTAAAAATGAAAAAATGCATCAAATGATTAAACAAATCCAAATTGTAGTTAAAAAAAAAACCAAGCTGCTTTAAAGATTTGATGCTTATGTATTTTGAAGCAGAGGAATTAATATTCTAAGAATAAGAAGTAATTTCATATTGCTTACCAATAAGGAACGGTGGTTGCCAATGGTCAGACTTGCTGTGCCCGTCAAATTTTGGCTGCATGCGTGTGTGTTTGTATTTAATTTCTGACTGACACTGATTTACTTACAGCGAAATCAAAACAGAAAAAGCGGCAACTTGTTACTCCATACTATATTAAAAGTGGTCTCGCACTCACTTTCCAAACGAGACAAATTTAATCATTGACCAAAGTGAGATCGAAAGTTGCAAGTTTAAAGAATCTCCATCTTTTCTATTTCACTCTCTCCTTCCATTTTCTGATATCTATCCACAGTTCTTCCTATTTCTGAAGCAATCTGACTTTCGTCTTCCATGAACTCTACAATCTCGCCATGGACGTACCATGTTTTTTTGAGCTTCAGGGAGAAGACACTCGAAAAGGCTTCAGAGACCACTTACATGCTGCTCTGAAACAAAGGGGTATCATAACTTTCTTAGATGATAATCTCAACAGAGGAGAGAGGTTCTTTCTGATCAAATCCTCCAAGCAATTGATGAATCTCTCATCTCTCTTGTTGTTCTCTCTCAGAGTTATGCTTCTTCCAGTTGGTGTTTGGATGAGCTTGAAAGGATTCTTGAATCTAAAAGATCTTTGGGTAGAGAAGCTATCCCAATCTTCTGTAAGGTTCATCCATCTGATGTGCGTCGTCAAAGAGGTAGCTTTGGTCGTGCCCTTCAACAGCATGCTGAGAGATTTGCTGGAAACAAAGAGAAGCTGAAGAGGTGGAAAGACGCCTTCGAAGAAGTTGCAAATATATCTGGCTATGACTCTACGGATCAGTAAGTTCCTTATTGTTGTGATAGGCCTTTTAACAACTCAACATAGAATTAACATTACTAATCACTTAATAGTACTTCCTCCCATCCCAAATATGGTAGTTAAATAACTAATTTGTAAAAATTAAAAAAAAATTAGCTTAGTTAATTATTTGTAAAAAAAAATTTAATTTTTTCCAAAAGCACACCTTTTAATTATTTGCATTGAATACTTATACTTACGAAGAATAATATTATATAGAGCAAAATACTCTAGCTACCTTTTAAGTTTGTATCAATTATACAGACCTCTTTTTTATTTTAAAAACATATAGTTTAGTCTAATTAGTTAATACTGTTAGAAATATTCTAAAAAGATTCTAAAAATATCATTTTTAACTGAAATTTATATTAAAATAAATTTTATTTACTATTTTACACCTCATTCTAATAAATTCTTAAATTATATTTTTACCGTTACATAAATTTCATTCAATTAAGGCAAACATAAAAGACTTGGTTAAAAATTTAACTAATTTTTTGAATAAATATATATATACTTGATTAAATATGTTTATAAATTTTTGTAACAAAAATGTGTTTCAAAATTTTGAATTATAAATTTAAATAATTTATAAAATCTTTCAAACTTATAAACTTTATGACAAACAAAACCTACGTATTTGAAATATATTTTTACAATTTTAAAAGACAATCAAAATAAATAATTTCTACTGAATATGATAAAATATTAAAATAATAAAATTTTATGATTTGATCAAAATTAATAAATTTTATAACATGTTAAAATTTTTTTAAAAAATATGTATTAGAATTATTTTTTGATTTTATAAAAAAAATTTATTTAAAATATAAATGTCTAAATAATTATTAAGTTAACAGGGGGTTTTGGTAAAATAATAATTTAAAATCAAATTTAGCGATCAATTAACGGTTTGGGTGAATGAAAATAAAATTTTAAATATAATAGGAAGGTTTGTGTAACATTTGTCTTAATTTTAAGGAAGGTTTATATATTTTCAAAATGGAGGAGAATTGGTATATTTTACTCTATTATATATTGTTGAAGAAAGTTTGACACAGTAGTGTTAAAATCTCATAACTTTTGGTCATTCCGTCTTCTAACTCGTTTCTTATGCAACAGATCTTTCTCAAAACTTTTATTTTTTGGCCAGCCTTTCTCAAAACTCTTGTTCTATGCTATTGATTGAAGCAATATTTTGGACTTCAATTCAATTATAGTTTCGCAGCAAATACCCCAATTCGAGTAGGGCGGATGGATAATTCTGTGCGCGTGTGTACGTGCCTTTTTAATTTTTCACTGGACTCTTGAAGTTGTTTTTACTGTTTCGTAATGCCGCAAATAAAATACTCCTTCGTTATTTCATATAGGACTTATTTTACTATTTTGATTAAATTAAAAAAGTTAGTTAAGTTAAATAATAATCATAAATATAATATATGTTTTCCAAAATACCCTTAGAACTCCTTTAAAAAAACTAACATTTCAAAAAATATTTTAAATTATTTTATTAAAAATATAAAATGGTAGAATTGATATATGTGTGGAATTAATGAGTAATAAGTACTCACTCACTTTATAAAATATATATAAGTATTATTAATGAGTAATAAGTATTATTGTGGTATTTAATTATTTAATAGGGGTAATTTAGGAAAGAATTGGTAAATATAAGAGATAGGTCCTATATTTAGGAATAAGATTAACCTTCTAATTATTAAGGACCGGAGAAGTAACTTTCATACATTTAAATTCAAATTTTGAAACCGAAATTGCAAAATTAAATAATAAATATTTTTATTGATTATTAGTCAACTATTTTGACTATCTAATTTATTGCTAAAATTAGCCGCGCCAAGGAGAATCGGTGACCTCATCAATGGGCGGCACAAAATGAAAAATCTAACGATTTTGTATAATATCCTAATATGGTCAATAATAATTAAATGATGGCACCAAACGGTCCTTAATCACTCCTAACATTTAACCTTTGTTTTCATTGAGCTTAAGGAAGTACTATTAAAGTATATTTTGAGTTTTTTTTAACTTTATGCAATATTTCAATTTAGTCCCTTAATTTAAAAGGTATATTTTTAGTCATTTAACTCTAAAATTGTTAATAAGAAATAATGATATTAAAATCCTAAATGTTGATAAAATATTATCAAATGCTAATATATTGAGTTTAATTTTTAAAAAATAATAATTATACAAAAATCATCATTTAAGACTAAAAATTTTAAGGTTAAAGAATGAAAAATATATTTTTTAAAGTTAAGGACTAAACTGAAACATTATATGTTTACCAAGAAGAACGGATGAAATATATATGACGAGCGCGTTTTCAATCTAAGGTCACTTGATCATGAGAGTGTGGACGTAATTATACTAGATGCACACGGGGACACTACAATATTTTTATGAGAAAATTGGGATAAATTCCTTGTTGAGAAATTAATTAACAAATGGTCTCTAAAAGATTTTATGCAACCTAATTTTCCTTGTGTGCAACTTAACTTCCCTTCTCCTTTTACGTGCAATCATCTTCCCCATACCACATCTTTTTGTACAGCTAAACTTCGCTTGTATGTAATCCCTCTTCTTTTAGTACCAGTTTTTTTTTTTTTTTTTCATATGCAAATTAGTTTGTCGTGTCCAGATAACAAGTCTCATGCAACTTAGCTTCCTTTGTGCAACATATCATCCTAAAGACTATTTGCTAATTAATTTTTTAATGAGGGATGTATCCCCAATTTTCCCTATTTTTACTTTATGTTACTCGTTAAAAAATGTTGCCAAAAGGTAACCTTAAATTATAAGCAACGTTTTAAAAATTATAAATATTTCCAATGTCACCATGCACATGCTCCTCCATCCATTTAAAGGTGCTCATGAGGCCCAAAAGCCCACAATACCCACCTAAGCTGGTTAAAACTATGCTCAGCCTAATCTTAAAAAAGTAGCCTGAAAAATAATTGACATTTTCAGGCGAGGCAGGGTATTGAGCAAGGTATGCTACATACCCATTTGGCCCTACTAGAGTCTACATATATAATTCTATTTAATATATAATGTATATTCATTATATACAATTGTATTTAATATATATGTAGTATACATAGTTGGTAGAATTAAATCTTTCAAGATTTAAGTTGTTGAGATATTCAAGGAACAAAAAACTAGAATGGTCAATAAACTGATTGTGTGCTAATTCACGAGTTAATGGATTAGATGGGGTTAGACTGGAGTTAAATCGATAATAATTATAAAAATATGTAAAAAAAATAATGTAATTTAATTAAAATATGTATAAAAAAAATTCATGTTCTAATTATGAAAAAAATACAAGTTAATCTTTTTATTTTTTTTCTTTTTATTCTCTCCCCTTTTCATCACCCATTAAATATTACCTTTTGGCTTTGTTTTTTTACTTTTTTTTCTTGTCAGATTTACATTTTTACTTTTACTTCTTATTGTCTCTCCTTATCTCCTACGCAAACACTTGACATGTTTTACTTTTTCTCCACTCTCTTCTCCTGCCACACTTATCCATCAAATCATGTCATTTGGCTTTTGTTTTTCTTATCTCCCAATACATGCTTGCTCTCTTTTCTCCTTTCTCCCTCCCTCCCTCCGTCCCTCCCCAAGGCTGCCCTCTTTTCTTTCCTCCTCCTTCCCTTCAATCAACACCAAGGTCTCTTTCTTCTCCCCTCTCTTTCTTCTTTCTTTCCATGAGCAACATGAGTCTTCCCTTCAATATTGAGATGAAGATATAGCAGCAATAGCCATAGAGTGCGAATGACGGCTATGGAGAAAGAAATGAAGAGTGAAAACAATGACTACAAGCACCAGCAAAGTTTGATTGGAGGACTGAGCTTAAAACCGACAAATAGGCAAATAAATATGGAGTTTCTTTTCTTCTTTCTTTTTTTCATTTTTTGTCCAGATTATTGATCAGACTTTGGTTTTTTTTTGGGGTAAAAACTAGAGCCACATCATTTTGGTCCATTTTGAAGGGCAAAATAATTAAACCAGGTAACCCACTCCAACTGGTGGTTACCTAGTTAAACACCGGTTCGAACTATGACCAGTTCACCTATTAAGCAAGACTCGATACTAAGCTAGTTCATCGGTTTTGTGGTTGAACTGGTCAGTTTGGTCTGGTTTTTTTCTTCTATGGACATATTTGATCATGGCTTTTGTGTGAAGACCTATCAAGTTGTGTTTGATTATGTAATTATAATGAGATATGAAATGATAGATAGATATGTGGATTTGTAGTAGTGTTTATATTTATTCTCTTCAAATATTTTAAGTTGTGGAACTGTAAATATATTTATAATCCAAAATATTATTTATTAAGTGTACCCATGAAGATCTTCACATAATATGACAGAGGTATCACTATTTGGGCATGGAAGGCCATCTTACCTAGCCTAGCACAGTCCCGCCTGCAATTACTTGGGCTTTCATTGGGTAGGGTTGAGCATTGGGCTGCAAAATGTAACCCATTCATTTTTCGGGCAAGGCATCGGGTAAGGGTCTGGCCCACCTATGTGCAACCCTACCTCCATCCTCTATCTTACCCAATATTTCTGTTATTTTTCAACTTATTTCTGATTATTTTCCCCTTCTTGCCGGGCCAAATTGTACTTTCGAAAATATAACTTTGAAAAAAATATTACGAAGCATTTTTGATATCTTGATGGATAAAATAGTTTTTATACGGAGCCCATCATAAATTTAAATATTTTCAAGGATAATGTTTTTCCCATCAGAATATCTCGAACTATCATTTTATCAATGATTACGATGTTTTATTGCGACAAATTTTTGTCTTTAGTATATCCTTACCAAGCATGAATTACATAAGTATTGAGCATATACAAAATTATGCCATCATTATTCCATGTGTTGATAATAATATGAAAAGCAACACAGGCAACATTTCTCATATAGTTTTGTATATATTTTGATTTTGGGGCACAAACAAAATATTTCGAGTACACATATGAATTCGTCTGAAAGCATATACTCCCTCCATTATCAATATATATGTATAAAAGGAATAATTCGGAACGACTTTGTGTTATCAAATATGAGGAATAAAATAGAGTTCTATAAATATTTAATGATATCTTTCCAAAAATCCCCTAAAAAAAAATACTTAAAACTATTGAATCAATTCGACTCCCCATTTTCCCACGCATGAGGATTGTGGAGTAATGGCGAGAAAAATAGGAAAAATTTTCAAACACTAACTCCTTTTAATAGTACCTCTGGTCCCTAGTGTAAACTTTTTGAAGAAGTGAACTTTCATGAGTATACTAAATAACCATTTGATTATTCCTTTCTTCGTGTAGGCATGAAGCAAAACTCATTGAAGAAATTACAGCAGAAGTATGGGCAAAGGTACACTCTAAATTGCCATATTATTTCAGCAATGAGCTTGTTGGCATTGAATCAAGAGTAGACGCAGTGAATTCACTTTTAGAGATTGGATTACGTGATGTTCGCTTAATCGGAATATGGGGCATGACTGGTATTGGAAAGACAACTCCTGCAAGAATCATCTATGAGAGAATATTTTGCCAATTTGATGTCAGTTGTTTTCTTGCAAATGTGAAAGAAAGCTCTGGGGCCAATGGTTTGGTAGCTTTGCAAAGAAAACTTCTTTCCACAATCAAGATAAAAGGCCTAGAAGTTGATGATACATATGAAGGAAAGAATATAACAAGAAACCTGCTATGCAATAAAAGAGTTCTAGTTGTCTTGGATGACGTAAGTGAAATAAACCAATTAGAGAACCTCTGTATAAAGCAAGCTTGGCTGGGTCCTGGGAGTAGAGTAATGTGACCACTCATAATATGCATGTATTGATAGAGCATGGAGAATTTGAAATTTATGAGGCTGAACTGTTAAACAATGAAGAATCTCTCCAACTCTTCTGCAAGAAGGCTTTTAAAAGGGATGAACCTATAGAAGGTTATTCGGAGTTGTGTAGGTTATTCGGAGTTGTGTGCGGACATCATCCACCACGCTGAAGGCCTTTAACTCTTGAAGTCCTTGGTTCTTATTTTTGTGGAAGAAGTGAGCTTGAATGGAAAGAAGCTTTGGAGAAGATTAAAATGTTTCCACCAAGCAATATTCTAAAGAGGCTTAGAATCATTTATGATGCATTAAGTGATATGGAAAAGAAAATATTTTTAGATGTTGCTTGTTTGTTCAAGGGAATGATCAGAGACCAAGTGACACAAATATTTGAAATATGTGGTGATCTTTATCCAAAACTTGGAATAAGAGAACTTGTTGAGAAATGCTTGTTGACAGAATATTATAGTAATGATGGTGCATGTCGTTTGGGTATGCATGATATCCTTCAAAAAATGGGCAGAAGTACTGTTGTAGACGAATCACCTAATGATGCTGGCAGACGTAGCAGGCTTGGTCATTTGAAGATATTGATCATGTCGCGTCCAAAAACAAAGTAAGTAGCTTCAATTTAGAGATGCAATAAAGTTTGGTAAGATATAGAATTTGTATTGATCAATATAATTCCTTTGTTACAATATAATGTTGAATTTTTTTCATTTTGTGGGGCACTGATTTGGTAGAAGCTATACACATTCAATCACCTATGCCATATGAAGCGAATTGGGACCCTGAGGAATTCTCTATGATGCGTAGCCTTACTATACTCATCATATCATGTGATGTGTACCTTCCTCGAGGTCTCAAATTTCTTCCCAGTTCATTAAAATTTCTTGATTGGAAGGCTTATCCTTTGAAATCTTTGGCCATGGTGCTCATCTAGATGAGCTTGTGCTCCTTAGAATGCATCATAGCAAGATCACACAAATCTGGCGGAGTGCACAAGTAAGAACTGTTTTTTTTTTTTTTTTGGGTTTTTACCTTATGACGTATAGCTTTCTTTTTTCTGGGAAAGCTAATCCATTTTAGCTTTTACTTTTTGGGGGCAGATGTCAAAAAAGTTAAAGTTCATTGATTTAAGCTATTCTGAAGAATTTGTAAGAACTCCTGATTTTCCGATGCTACCCAATCTTGAGCAATTAATTCTTGAAGGTTGCGTAAAGCTCGTGAAGTTCACCCATTACTCGGACAGCATAAGAAACTTGTTGTACTGGATTTGAAAGATTGCAAGAATCTTAAAGCTCTTCCAACTAGAATGGAAATGGACTCACTGAATAAATTGATCCTTTCGGGGTGCTTGAAAATTAAAAAACTTCCAGAGTTTGAGGAAAATTTGAGCAACCTATTGGTTCTTGACGTGAAAAATTGCAAAAATCTTGTTTGCCTCCCAAGTTCTACTTGTAACTTGAAATCTCTAAACATTCTCATTATTTTAGCTTGCTCAAAATTTTCCTTCTTGCCAGAAAATTTGAATGAAAATAAGTGTCTGGAGGAGCTTGATTTGATGAAACTGCTATCAGAGAAATACCTTCATCAATCATTGGCCTACAAAATTTGAAGCTTTTATATTTGAAAGGATGTAAAGGTCTAAATTCAAGATCCCATTCATCAGCAATGAGCTTTCTGTCCCCAATTCAAGAGGTATTTGGGTTTTATTATGAAGCTCCCAGAAGATCCTTGTTTCTCTCTTTCATCTTAAGTCTAGCAACTTTGAAGGAATTGCTTTTAGATGACTGTAACCTGAGAGTTGGATCAATTCCAGATGAACTTGGCTGCTTAACATCATTGGAGTTACTTGTTTTAAGCGGAAATGATTTTGGCAGCAATGGATCTACTGATAATTGGATACTTCCTCCTTCATTCTCACGTCTTTCTTCATTGAAGTATTTATACATATGTAAATGTAATCTCAATGATGGTTCAATTCCTAATGACCTTAATAGCTTATCAGCATTGGAAAAACTTGGTTTGTTAGCAAACAATTTCACACATATACCTGCTGGTTGTATATCTAACCTCTTGCGTCTGCATACTCTTCATTTGAGTCACTGCCCACGGCTCAGGTGTTTGCCAAATCTTCCACCAAATTTACGACCTTAGATACTGTTGCCTGTCATTCAATGCAACCTTTGTCATTTCCAGAGTTACTATTGAAGTGCATTGCTTTTGCAAACGGTTTTGTGGAATCTTTTCCTCATATGCACACAAATAACGTGAGATTTGCCATCTGGTGGGTTCTGGGAAGTGAAATCCCATCAGGGTTCCACAATCAAGACTTTCAAGTCCTTCATAAAATTGATGGGTTTCAAGATAACCATGTTGTCCGAACTTCTGAGGAAGAAATCTCAGATCAAAGTTTTCACGAAATTAAGAACGGTGGTTTTGTACACGCTGATTCCATTGTGTCAATGGAAGTAGATATCAATGATTTCCGTGGTTCAAGAGAAAGTTGGGGAATTTCTCTTTGCATTGTTCTCCAAGATATGGACCTTGATGATGTGTTTGATCTTTTATACCTTAACATGACTTGTAAAGCTCCAGAAGATGAATTCTTCGAAGAAGAGACACGATGGCGTGTTTCTTTTGAAGGCCATTCCCACCAAATTTTCATCATGTACTTGCCCTTAAGCAATTTTGCAGTTGCTTGCAACAAGGTTGAAGTCATATTTTATACCACACGAAGTATGCGCGCAGGCATTGAAGCAGAATTGGATGTGAAATCTGACTGCGGAGATCATGGGAAGTTTATAATAAACAAGTGTGGCTGGCGAGTGACACGCAAGGAAGATGTAGAAGAATGGCTCAGAACAATCCAACAATGCAGCAGTACCAGACAAAAGAATGAAATCCTTTCCCAATAATCTGTTCATAGAAGAAAGAGATACCATGAAGGGGAAGATCGGCAAGAAGAAGTCACTGTCAATGATGTGGAAACAGAAACATATTCAGCTCGACGGAGAAAACTTAAATTGTTTTCTTGATTGGTAAATCACTGTATAAACCCTTTATTTTCTTCTCACCTTGAAACTTATCTAATGCTACCCTATACACATTGAAGTTACAATGCAAGAATACACCTTAGCTATAACATGATAGACTGTTGAATTTGTTCTATAAACTTCTTTCGATCGCAGGTTAAATTACAGA
This sequence comes from Neltuma alba, assembly GCF_004799145.2. Classification (NCBI taxonomy): domain Eukaryota; kingdom Viridiplantae; phylum Streptophyta; class Magnoliopsida; order Fabales; family Fabaceae; genus Neltuma; species Neltuma alba. Next base: position 114,669 of record NW_021637771.1, read on the forward strand.
CAGCAAATACTCACAATGTTTCATTTGTTTGCTGATTTGTTTCATGAAGTCGTGAATGTATAAACAGCAGGTAGTGTTTGGGATGGTGTATTCGTTTATCAAATACGCACGGTCACAAGCAAAAAGAAAAATAAAAATCAGATCATAAAGTTTCCTTAGAAAAAATGACAATGATCGACTCAAATGATCGGAAGTATGGCTTCCACCTTTCTTTTTGTCCCCCCCCCCCCCCCGTTTAGCTTTGGTTGTTCAGAGATTATTGTTTTGTCTTGTAAATATTCTTTGATTTCATTGTGTTTCACGGTGCAAAGTTGAAGAATGCTATCCTGAGAATGATGCAAATCTTAAAAGAACTTGGCTTCAAAATAAAATACGTACGTAGATCCCCTAGTGACATATACATTTTAATTTGCTTTGAGAAAAAATTTCCCAGTAAAGATGATCTTGATGTTGTGATAAATACAACTATATATATCTCATATATTAAATAAACTTTCACACATTATATGCGCAGGGTTTCTTGTTGCATTTGTTTGTCCATGATGTGATGATTCTTTCGAATAATTTCCACGTGTTATAATCCAATTTATGTGCTGAAAATAAATTTGTCCATATACAATATGCTAGCAAAAGAAACTTATACATATGCATTCTCTTTTGCAACAGGTTTCACTCAGGAATTGGGAGGTCCAGAGCTTGATGGTGCCAATTTGGTTGGAGCACTTCGCACTGACTTGTTTGATCCGTCTTCTAACTCTTACTTCTTCCTGCACAGGAAACTCTAGAAAAATCTGCATAAATAATCCCCAAAAATTAGTTCAAATCAATTTTCAGACACTCATTGTATTTTCCTATTTTAAAGGAGTAAGCATGCACATTTAGCTTCCAAAAATCATATTAAAATGAGCCAAATTGGTGGGAATTTCAAGTGGTTGTCACTTGTGTTCTTTTACTCTGGCAAATGGTGAAGAATATGTTGTGATCAGTGATGAGTATTTTATTTTATTTGTGGAGCGTACTTTGACTCAAAAGCTTTCTCTTTGACTTGGGGATCTGATGTAGCTAGATATTAATTTTTTTCCCCCTCCATTAGCTAACGCAGACACAAGTATTGTTCGAATTAATTATATAATTAGACTATCTCTGGCTTTTAACACAAGACCCAATTCACTAATTTGAGAAGATTAAGGAAGTTATTAAATATAAAATTTCAATCTATGTTGTCTTTTAAATTTATAACTTTTTCTCTAAAATAACCTTATTAGTTGTAATGGTTCTCAATAAGGGGTAATTTCAATGCACATAATTAATTAAATATGATAGTTTAAGGAGTCACACGTTTATTACAAATAACTAACTTTATTAATTTTTTTAATCTCTCTAAATTAGTTATCTAACTATTATTATATTAAAGACGGGAGGTAATAGTTCTGGGAATGCAAAGGATAGTTGCCCTGCTTGTTTCAGCTCTGCTACGCGAACAGATTGCAACCTAACTCTTCTCCATTTAGCTCGAACTGAACTAAAATCGTTACACAAGATAGTGATGACGACTCTCTTTGTGTTTAGAACAAATTTCTCCTCTCTCCTGACTAATGGTTTCGTGGAGCCCAATGCTGAGATGGCTTCCAATGTCATGGACTGCCAGGTTTTTGCCACAAAGGAAATGAAAAAGAGAAAGCGATAGATCTGAGGTTGATTCTGGGCATTTTCGTTCAAAGAGAACTAAAGTGGTTTCTCTTTGCACTATAGTTTATGTTCAAAAAATGAGGTACATTCCTTGGTGACATTTTGATTTGCTTTGACAATAACTCTAACCAATGCCATGCACGTGAGATTTCATGTTTTCATTCCCAGCTTGCGAACAATCTCTCCACTGAGTAGTTAGTCCTCTGTTTTCCCTCTATATATTAATGGAAAAATTACAATGAGGTCCCAAAAAGAAAAAAAAATTACAAAACAAATCCCATAAATGGTCATTTTCTACTCTGAAACTTGTCATTACACGTTGTTTAGGTTGTTATTGAGATTTTTTAGTAATTATTTTCTTTCTTTGAAACTTGATTATAATTCTCCCTATATTAATAAGCAAAGGTAATATATCGCTAAACAATGCATTGCCTATAAGGCCCTTCTTCGCCTAGCCTGTCAAATTTAAATCCTTTACAATTCATTTACCCTGTTTTAAGACATCCGTGGGCATGACGTTATTCACATTTGCATTTTTGGGAAAAATAATGTTATATCATCCTTATTATTTATTTTACGGGAAGAGTCCCCATCATTGTTTTTCAGACACAAGGGTAACGGAGACAAAAAGAGCAGCCAATGAGGAAAGTGAGATGAGTATTCTCTTCATTATTTGTATTGTTGGCTGTTAATATCAAACTGAAGATTGCAAATAAGATAGAGAATACTACTGGAGATTGCAAGAGAAGGATATAATGGCTCTGGTTGAGTTAAATGTAGGATATCAGTATAGTTTTCAAATTATAGGGACTCATTTCCATTAAAATATAGAAAGGTTATTCAATTCCAGTAGGAATGATATTAAGTGGAGAGAGCAGCAAAATTTCTTAGACGACATTGATGAATTCCAGAACTTGGTCATTTCACTCGCAAGTTACAGAATTTGTTAGCCGACATTGATGAATTCCAGCACTTGGTCATTTCACTCACAAGTCACACTGGGTATATTTTAAAATATTTGTCGTTTAAAATTATGAAGGGAAAACTAATTTGAAGGTCCTTATAGTTTTCATCAATTTTGAGTCAGATCCCTAAGCTTCTTTTTTCTTTTTATTGAGTCTTCTTAACTTTCTGCGGTTAGATCCGTTACTTCCTGATGTTAGATTAAAACAAACACTGTTAAAATCTCCGTTAGTAAGCAAAGCAGGACATCTGAAACACCTTGGCCATCCTTCTCTTTCGCCATAACCCAAGCTCTGAGACCACGCTTCCCCCCTTATTCCTCAACATTTTTTCCTTCCCCACTATCTTCCTGACCTCACCGTACCGCTGTTCCCTCCCACCTCTTCAGCCATCGGACAAATATACAGGGTAATATTTTTCACAGGTCAGCTATTGGAATTGTGATGATTGCTGTTAGAATTAAATGCCCCGGAAGCATCACATTCCTAGCTGTACCATCAACCTCTAATTAAGTTAAGTTTCAAACAAAGATTTCACAAAATGTAAAGGTTCAATATGTCAAAAAAATTTTAAATTATTTGCAGCCAAGTGTAGGGAGCGTTTCGTGAAGAGTTGAAGTTGACTTCATATCGTTCATAAAGAAGAAGAAGAAGAAGACAAACCTTTTCATAACAACATGATATTTTTCTTTGTTTTTTCTAAGATAGTTTGAAGTGGAAAACGACGTGAGGGATTCCTGTATGGGGTAATTTTTTTCCTGGTGAGCCAAAGGGTATCACTTCTTAGTGGAAAGCATTTTTCTCTCTCTATAGAATGAAACTCTAGTCATTTTCCCTCTATTTCCAGGCTTCACTTTAACAGGGAGATCTCTATCCATTGTGGATTTGTGCTTGCTCCGTTTGTGGCGATCCAAGGCGACACGATAAAGCCCCATTTTTTAACATAGAAAGTGTATATTATACGAAGAGGGGGGGGAGCTTTGGATATGATGGAAGAGATAGACGGACATGATTTTTCAAGTCGAGAAGATGTTTCAAAGCTCTGCTTATTAACGGAAATTTTAACAGTGTTTGTTTTAATCTAATTGTAGGGACTAATGGATCTAGCCGCAGAAAGTTAAAGGAGTCAATAAAAAGAAAAAAAAAAGGTTTAGGGACCGGATTCAAAATTGATGAAAATTATAAGGACTTCCAAATTAGTTTTTCCAATTATGAATACAAATCAAGAAAACAGACTTGTTATTTAGATCGTTATTATTCATTCCAGGAACTTACTACTACCTCCTGTCCTTAATATAACAGTTAGTTTAACATTCAATTTTGTTTTAAATATAAGACCTCAATCCATTTTGTCTCACATATTTATTCATTTTTTTTTCAAGGTAGTCATTATAGTAATTGTATATGTAAAAATGTTCTATCAAATAGTAGTTCTACCTAATACATATGATTAGCAATGATATTTTAGGAAAGACAGCACATAATTATTACAAATAACTAACTTAACAAATTTTCTTAATCTACTTAAATGAGTCAACTAGCTCTTATATTAAGGATTGAAAAAAGTATTAAAATATTTGTACGTTAATTAATTATTTCTAAACAAGTATATAAATGCTCCATTAATATGTTAAATTAACAATTAACAGAAAAGTATACTTTTTAATTTTTTAAATTAATAATTAACTGAAAAAAGATAATCCATGAAAGTAATACGTTGCAAGTTTAAAACACAAAAAATTAAGTTTGATCATAAGAGTAAGTTGAGAGTTAAATTTGATCATAAATATAATATTTCAATTCATTTTATATCCTTGATTTAGAATTTTTTCCTCAGAATTTGATTATTGATTGTAAAGGCTCCCATAGTTCCAAAACATATGATCAAAAAATGGTAGTTTAGATGTATAAAAAACGATCATTTACAAAAAATCAACGTATATTTATTGTAAATAATAAAATTAATTAATTTTTTAATATCTTCAAATTAATTATCTAGCTCTTATATTAAAAATAAGAGGTAATAATAATTATTCTAAAAAGAAAAAATTGGTTTACTGTCCTTCCCTGCCTGACTACCTCTTAATCACTATTCACCTCTAAATTGGTTTGGCCTTTCAGTTTTCTAGAGGAAAAGCTTTTTGGGTTTTGAAATTCTCCAGGGTTGTTAGCGTTTCTTCTTTATTCACATTTCCACGCGTCTTTGGTCTTTTGGTGTAAAGCACTCCAAAAGCTCCCTCCAAGTCTCCGACTTAGATGTGTGACCCCTGCTTTTTCTTTTCTTTTTTTTTCCCTCCTCATTACAATTTCAAAACGAAAAGGTTTGTTAAATAGCTTGTTACATGGGTATTAAATAGTTTTAAAAAATTATCATATTATCTAATTTTTTTGGTAACATATTTAATTGAGAAAATTATAATGAGGTCCCCAGAAAAAAAAACTACTACTAAGTCCTAATAAAAAGTTAAAAGTTGTCATTTTCTACTCTAAAACTTGTCATTATAAACTACTTAGGTTGTTATTGAAACTTATTAATAATTATATTTCTTTCTTAGGACTTAATTGCGATCCCTCCTATTTAATTTTGAATTGGCCCAGGTTTGGTCTTTGTTTTTATGACTTTTGATACTTGAGCATGTCAGGTTCGTGATTCCATCATGTACTTGGTCATTTACTACTCAATTTTTTTATGAGGAATTCAAAGATGAACTTATATTTTTCAAAATCTCACTTCTTTTCACTCAATTCCTCAAGTCCGAGAGCCTTGTCTCTTCCCTTCAAAAATTGCATTCTGACCAATTTCCATGGTTCCTAACTAGATAAAAGTCCATATTCTTCTGGTCAAATCCTTATCTATCTGAACACTAATTTTTAAGAAAAATTGGGCTGCATTTTTTCTTAGAAACTAATATTTCTACAAGTTAGAACGCCATTATTTCAACCAATATCAGACTAAAATGTCAAAGTCTTCCTTTCTGGAAGAGTTACAGATTTGGACAGCAAGATTAAGCACCCAAAACCTTGATGAAAAAATTATATATAAAACATAAATTAAAATAAGGGAAAATTAGGATAAAATACCTACAGAAAATAATATTTATTGTGAAGGATCTCAAAAACCCTAATTACTTAGAAAGACCAAAAACTAAAATATAAATATACTAATACTAAACTACCCCTAATAAACTTATACTCCCGCATACCACATCTCAATTACATGACAATTAGTAGCTAAAAAATAGGGAAGCACTCTATTATCATCAATTTTTTTTTTTTTACTCAATCCATACATTATAAAAATTGTACAATATTTAATGTTCACTTGAATTTCATCACTAAAATCTAATAGCCTGTGTTCTAATTTTTTTTTTACAAAAGCTAAATTTTACATATTAATCTAATTTTATTTTTTCTATAACATTAAATTAGAGGGAATGTTTCAAAAGAAATTATATTAAATTAATTTAAAATTTTCATAAAATTTTTTGCATGTTGAAATCTGTTATGAAAATTAATTTTGATTTTGATTAAAATAATAAAAAATAATTAATTATTAATTATTTTGCTAATTTTATATATCTTTGTTTGTTTCTATATTTTTATTAACATTTTTGCTCATTTATTATATCTGACTATTCTTTTAGAAATTACTTAATCTAATTCTTAAAAGTAATTAAATATATAATTTTTTTATTGTAATACATTTAATGGGACGAAGACGGTTGAGAAAAAAAAAAGTAAAGATGAAGAATTTGCCCTTATCTTAGTGGCTAAAGAAAACTTTATTTTTGGTTAAAAATTTTGATTGCTTTTTGTTTTGGATAAATAAAAATAGTATAGATATTATTGGTAACTGTCATATATTTAAGGTGTGGTTAGTGAAAATATAGGTGATTTAATCAGGGGCAATTTGGTGTTTGCATATTTATATTTTTATTTATCATCCTTTTAAATAATTACAATTTTAAGATCCTTTATAATAAATATAACTTTTTTGGTCCTTCTCTCTAATTTCCCCTTAAAATAAAGCTTTTTCTTATATAATCTCCATCTACTAGCTTGTTCTTGCTTTCCTGCACTGATTTTCTACCTTGTTTCCTGCTTCAAACTACTTTCCTTAAGAAATCAAAATCAAAAGAATGTCACTCTTGAGAAGCAGAACAACTTTTATGAAGGGATTCCAATGAGATGTGATTTTCACGGAGTTTTGGATTGATTTTTCTTTTGTTTCCTTTTTTCTCTCTTAATCTTACACGAAACTTCCAAAAACATTCTGCTCTCTATTTTCGGTCGTGGCTGCATGAAAATCATGAAGACTTAAGGGTAAAGGGAGCTTTAATTTAATAAAAATACAAAAACCATTTTGTGGTACAAATTATGCTCCAAAATTAGTTTTATATTTAAGATAAGAGGAGTATTAAACTATATTTAATAGAATTGGAAATTCATTCCACTCATGAGTCTCACTAGCACTACTACAAATAAATAAAAAAACATTTAATGGCTGTTAAAATGAGCTTTTTACGGCGGTTTTGAGAGCGACGTATATGCCATCGACGTAAAATGTAGAGGATTTCACGGTAGTTTAAGAACCGTCATGGTATGTGACTTATAACTGCCGTGAAAAGTTTTTTTTTTTAGTCTACGTTTCACCCTATTGATCAGCATGGAACGGGAGAACAAAGCCTCAAAGGAAGAGGTCTAAAAATCAATTAACTAATAATCTCTCACCAGTTAAAAGCATTCTGATGGAGCAAATGTAGATTCTTTCCCGCCATAATAGCGCCACTTAGCTTCACCTTCAACCACCATATCAAAGCTACTAAAATTTAATAAAGATAAAATCAAAAACTTAGATCTGATAAAATCAAAGACTCAGATCTGATAAAAATCAGATCTCTTCAAACTCATATTAAACATGATATTTTTAACTAAAGAAAATAATCATATCAAACCACAAAAACTATGAAATCCACTGAAAGAATGGAGGTGAAAAACTCACAAATAAGAATGAAGAGGATGAGACGATGGTGACGGCGACAGCGACAGTGATGGAAAAACATGGCAGAGATGATAGAAGCAAAGGATAAACGCCGAAAAAGGTAGGAGAAGGGAGAAAATCTAGTGAGGACGGTAATGGGGGATTATGAGCTCTGACTCTGAAAAGGGAAACCTATCGCATGATAGATTTTGAAATTCTATAGACTTTTTACAGCTATTTTTTAAATAACCGTATTTAAAAGTATGCCTATAATTACAGAAATGCCATCGTCATATTTTTTATAGTGTTTTTTTCTAATAACTGCTGTAAATTAGCGATGTGAAAGCTCTTTTTTGTAGTAGTGTAGGTATGATTTAAAATATTTGCAATAAGATTACCATCAACATTTTTTCCCTTATAAGGTGAGGATAGAAGGGGGACAAGAAGTCTTGGTGGGATCAAGAAGTGAGAAAAAGGACTCGTGAACCGACAGCGTTCCCACAAGCTCAATCCTTTTTTATATTATATCAAGCACCAAAACCAGTGATCCCTTCTGAGTCATTATTTCGAGTCTTCATCAATTCATTTGATCTGAGCAAACCCACAGCTTGCACTAACTCAACAGTCCCACCATGGAATTACCGTGGAAGTACCATGTCTTCTTGAGCTTTAGGGGAGAAGACACCCGCGACAGCTTCACAGGTCACTTACATGCTGCTCTTGAACGAAGAGGTATCATAACTTTCATAGATGATGAACTTAGGAAAGGAGAAGATATCTCCCAAGAACTCTTCCAAGCCATTGAGGAATCTCTCGTCTTCATTGTTATTCTTTCCCCAAACTATGCTTCTTCTCGTTGGTGTTTGGCTGAACTCCAAAAGATTCTTGAATCCAAGCGATCTTTGGGAAGAGAAGTTGTTCCGGTATTCTTTAACATAGATCCATCTCATGTGAGACATCAAAGAGTTACCATTGGAGATGCCTTTAAAAGCCACAGGCAGAGATTTGCTGATGAGAAGGTCCAAGGATGGAGAGATGCTTTACGTGAAGTTGGCAATATATCTGGCTACGATTGCAACGACCGGTAAGTTTTTTTAATTTTCAAGTTATTTCTGATTGTTTTCCCCTTCTTGCAATGTTTTTAAAGGACAAATTCTACTTTTTTTTTTTTGATACATGTGGACAAATTCTACTTTCGAAATATAGTGTTGCAAAAATATTTCAAAAGCATTTTTTATATCTTATTGGATAAAACAGCTTTTACGGATCTCTTTAAAATATTTTTACAAATTGACCATAATAAATTTCAATTTTTTTTATCTGAATAGTCCTTCTTATTGAAATTTAAATATTTTCGAGGATAATGTTATCCACTCAAACTATTTTGAACTATCATTTATTGAATACTGTGCTGTTTAATGTGACAATGCTTATTCTTTGATACTTCCTCGATCACTTATTTATGATTGAAATAATGGGATTGCATGATTTAAGGAGAAAAAACTGTTAAAATTAGTTTAAAATAATAAATATGTGAGAAATATTTTTTTTCCAAATACGTCTTTATTTATAAGAGGGTAAATGTGAGAGAATGATAATAAAAAAAAAAAGGAAGAATTACAATCAAGTCCTAAAAAAAAGAAATAATTGTTAAAAAGTCTTAGTAACAACCTAAACAGCGTATAATGACAAGTTTCATATTATTTTTAAATCCCTATTTGCACCATTATTTTGAACAATATGCCTCAATGATAAAGTCATGATGTGGAAAGTGATTTTCACATATTTGTAATTAAAGAAACGAACAAACTAAAAAGTTTCTTTAAATCTTTAATTAAACGAGAAAGGTTGAATGGTTGATAATTAATTTTGAAATAACATAAGTTGATGATATGTTTCTATACCAAAAAGAGAAAAGGTTGCTAATATGTGGAAAATTTTATTCACATTTGTTAGCGTCGAACTCTAATGGGCTTTGGGCCCAAAACCCTAGACTTAACCCTAGGTTTAGACTTAGTTAACCTAGTTATGTAGTCTGCCGCAATTAGAGAGCTTATTTAGGGATTTAGTATATTTTGAATTTTGATTTCTGATTCTCCTACTATTTTGGCTAGGATCTCTCTAGATTCTTCTCTCTCTACCTTCTCATGTATTCAGTTTTTTTCTTATTTATTCCGCTATACCATTATGATGAGATCAATAAGAATTATTATTCACAAACCCTCATGGTATTAGAGCCATGGTCATTTTCGGCTCAATACAAGAAGCTGATGAAATGCAGCAGTGAATGACTAATCCTTTAGGGTTAGCAGCAACAACCTCGGCGCCCTTAGCAACTCAACCTGCGACAGAAGCAAGCCCTGTGTCTATTACTATTCATAGACTCAGTGGACAAAACTACATCTAGTGGGCTGCAAGTGCACGCTTGTTTATAATGGGAAAGGGAAAATTTGGCTATCTCACGGGTTCCATAAAGAAACCAGAAGTAACAAACCAGAAATATGCAACATGGGAAGCCGAAAACTCCATGGTTCAAGCATGGCTAATCAATTCAATGACTACAGAAATTAGTTGTCATTTTTCCTTCTTCCAAATGGCTCAGAAGGTGTGGGAAGCAGCAAAAGATATGTTCACTTCACTCAAAAACAAATATGCAATTCTGGAACTTGAAAGTTTTCTTCACAATTTTAAGAAGGGTAATCTTTTTGTAACCCAATATTACACTAACTTGTTTGTTAAGTGGCAACAGCTTGACATGTATGACACCTATGAGTGGAAGTGTTCCGGGGATGCTGCCCTATATGAAAAAATAAAAGAAGAAAAGAGGATTTTTAAGTTCCTCTTAGGTCTGGATGTAGCATTCGAGGATGTAAGAGGCAGAATTATGAGTCTGGAAAATCTGCCCCCTTTGAGAGAAGTGTTCTTCATGGTAAGGAGTGAAGAATTCAGAAAGAAACTCACCATAAATGAAGGCATAAACCTGGCAGAATCTCAACCTAATGCTCTCTTCTCACGTGACACCTCCAAAAAGGAGGACAAACCTAAATCAGGAAGGTGGTGTGATCACTGTAAAAAGAAAGGCCATACATGAGAGGTATGCTGGAAACTGCATGGTAAACCTAAAAAAGGAGGGAAGCAGGAGAACAAAGGTTACACTGGAACTGTTGAAAGTACTCCTGAACCAGAAACTGAATTGAATAGAGAGGAAGTTGAACTACTCAAGAGAATATTGGAGAAACACGAATTTAAAGGGAAGTCTATATCATCAGGATACATTGCTCACATAGGTAAAACAATCCTAGCTTTAAAAACTGATGTACATCGTCAGGACTTATGGATTGTAGATTCAGGAGCAACAGACCACATGACTGGTAATGCAGCCTTGTTAACTGATATAAGACCTTGTACATTGAATATTCACATAAGTGTGGCTGATGGGAAGATTGTCAAAGTAATAGGTTTTGGGATAGCATACATAAATGAAAATTTGATCCTGTATAATGTTTTCTATGCTCCTGATTTAAATTGTAGTCTCCTCTCTGTTCGAACTATAACTGAAAGCCAGAAATGTAATGTGTATTTTTCTGCTACTGTTTGTGTTTTTCAGGATCTGGAGTGGAAGGAGACGATTGGCACAGCTAAGATCCTAGAAGGTCTCTATTGCTTGGAAACCACCAAACAGAAGAACTATGCTCTATCCAGCACAAAGATCATTTCTGCTTTCACTAGTATTATGTCTAATAAAGACCTATTGTTGTGGCATTATAGGTTAGGCCATCTCAATTTCAATTATATGTTCAAACTTTTTCCTCAATTCAATAAAAGCTCCTTTCATTTGACTTGTGAAATTTGTCAATTAGCCAAACACACAAGAGCATCCTATAAAAGCAATCCTCACAAGCTATCTCAACCCTTTAACTTGATCCATAGTGATATTTGGGGGCCAGCTCGTATAACTTCTATGACAAATGCCAAGTGGTTTGTAACCTTCATAGATGATCATACAAGGGTTACCTGGGTATACCTTATGAAAGAAAAATCAGATCTTGCATCTACATTCATTTCATTTCACAAAATGGTGTCCACACAATTTCAAACCCAGATTCGAACCTTGAGGAGTGATAATGGGAGGGAATATGTGAGTAACACATTACAATCTTACCTGAAAGACCATGGGATTCTTCATCAAACTAGTTGTGTCAATACCCCACAGCAAAACAGTACCGCAGAACGCAAAAATAGACACCTACTTGACATTACCCGTGCTATTATGCTAACCCACCATGTCCCAAATCATTTTTGGGGAGAGGCAGTACTTACTGCTACCCACCTAATTAATAGAGTACCATCCAAAATCCTGGATTTCCAAACTCCCATGAGCCTACTCAGTAATTTATATCCACATGCCAACCTCACCTCCCCTATTCAACCAAAAGTCTTTGGGTGTGTATCCTATGTTCATATGTCTACCGGGAGCAAGTTTGAACCTAGAGCTATAAAATGTATCTTCCTTGGTTACTCCACCTCTCAAAAGGGATACAAGTGTTATTCTCCTACCCTTAGGAAATTTTTTGTTACCCTAGATGTAACCTTTGATGAACACCAATTCCACTACCCGAAATCTCCCATTCAGGGGGAGAATAGGAGTGAATGGGAGCTTTTAGACACTGTAAACCAACCTGTTTCAACCCACTACCAAATAGACAGCCCAGAAACCACCTCACAAAGTCCAGAAACCACCTCACACAGCCCAGAAACCATCTCACACGACCCTAAAACTGTACCAGAAATTGAACTTGACAACATACCTACCCCTATTATAGAACCTACCCTAGAAACCAGAATAGACAGCCCTGAAACTGGTCATAACAGAGAAATTAGTGAGGTAGAAGAAGAAGAAGATGACGAAGAGGATAAAGATGTGCAATCACCAAGTAATAGAGATCCTTCTAGCTCACAGCAATGCCAGGAGTCCACCCAAACTCCAGAATCTAATGACACAGGATGGCCAATCGCTTTGAGAAAGGGGGTAAGGTAATGTACTCTACATCCTATAGGTCGTTATGTCTCTTATGACCATTTATCTACTGATATGAAAGGTTTTGTGACTAAAATTGATGAGGAGAAAATTCCATCAACATTTGAAGAGGCATACAGTGATCCAAGATAGCGAGAGGCTATTAAGGAGGAGTTAGAAGCTCTATTGAAGAATCAAACGTGGACTGTAGAAAAGTTACCCACAAGAAAAAAGGCTGTTGGGTGCAAATGGGTGTTTACTATCAAGTATAATTCTGATGGTACTGTGAGCAAATTCAAAGCCTGGCTTGTAGCAAAGGGCTACTCACAAACACAAGGCATTGACTACCAAGAAACATTTGCCCCAGTAGCAAAACTAAATACAATAAGGATTTTATTATCCTTAGCTGCAAATCTCGAATGGCCTCTATACCAATTAGATGTGAAGAATGCCTTCCTAAATGGAGACCTTGAGGAGGAGGTATACATGAAAGTTCCAAAAGGAGTTGCAGAATTTGGGAGTAAAAATCTGGCATGTAAACTACACAAATCCTTATATGGGTTGAAGTAGTCTCCTAGGGCTTGGTTTGAGCGATTTACTAAGGTGGTAAAAGACTCGGGATACACTCATTGTCAGGAAGATCATACACTCTTTGCGAAGCACTCAGGAAGCAAAGTGTCTATTCTAATTGTGTATGTAGACGACATAGTGGTGACAGGAGATGATTTGGAGGAAATCAAACAACTCAAGAAAGCATTGGCAACTGCATTTGAAGTAAAAGATCTTGGCAGTCTTAGATATTTTCTAGGAATGGAGGTTGCTCGGTCAAAAGAGGGGATTTTTGTATCTCAGAGAAAATATACTCTTGACTTGCTTAAAGAAACTAGAATGCTTGGAGCAAAACCATCCTCTGCTCCTATGGATTCATCAGCCAACGTAGAGTACAAGAAGGATGGAGTACCTGTAGATGCTGAAAGGTACAAAAGGCTAGTTGGGAAACTAATTTATCTATCTCATACTAGACCTGACATAAGCTATGCTGTAGGGGTGGTTAGTCAATTTGCATCAAAACCACAAGAACAGCATATGGAAGCAATATACACCATACTAAGATACTTAAGTTGACACCAGGAAGGGGAATTTTCTTCACAAAAGGAGCAGCAAGAGATATTGTAGTTTATACAGATGCAAACCAAGAGATCTAGTTTATAGAAGATCCACAGGAGGCTACTTTACATTTATTTGGGGTAACTTAGTGACATGGAGAAGCAAGAAGCGGACTGTTGTATCAAGAAGTAGTGCTGAAGCAGAACTAAGGGCCCTAGCAAATGGAGTGTGTGAAGGAATATGACTAACTCGAGTTTTAACAGAATTGAAGATTACTACAGATTCACCTATGAAGTTATGGTGTGATAGCAAATTAGCTTTGCAAATGATCTACAACCCAGTTCATCACGATAGAACGAAACATTTGGACATTGACCGACACTTCATAAAGGAAAAGGTTGAAGCAAAGATAATTGATTTGAGTTTTATAAGATCAAAGTTACAAGTGGCAGATGTTCTCACTAAACCACTTGATCGAGGTCAGTTCAAGTTCTTCAGAAGCAAGCTGGGCATGAAGGATATCTACTCACTAGCTTGAGGGGGAGTGTTAGCGTCGAACTCTAATGGGCTTTGGGCCCAAAACCCTAGACTTAACCCTAGGTTTAGACCTAGTTAACCTAGTTATCTAGTTTGCCGCAATTAGAGAGCTTATTTAGGGATTTAGTATATTTTGAATTTTGATTTTTGATTCTCCTACTATTTCGGCTAGGATCTCTCTAGATTCTTCTCTCTCTACCTTCTCATGTATTCAGTTTTTTTCTTATTTATTCCGCTGTACCATTCTGATGAGATCAATAAGAATTATTATTCACAAACCCTCAACATTATAAAACAGTACATAGCATACAAACAAGGGCAAATCATCACTTAAAATTCAAGAAAAAAATAATAACTTACATTACAATGAAATACACAATACATTTCGATCACTGACAAGATATTTATGTAACATGAAATAAGAACTATACATGAAACATGAAAGAAAAAAATATGACACAATATAACAGGAAGCTACATTTTGTGCCTAATTCACTCTTCTTTGATACAGATGAGCTCTTTTCTTTGTCCTTTTTCTTGTTTCTTAGGCCCTGCTTGAAAAATCCTGACAAGTCCTTCAGGTTTTCCAGTTAAGAAAAAGAATTGACCTATGAATATTCCATACACTATCCCACATCCATATCCCAAAGCCACTGGTTTCCAACCTAATCCAAATTTCTCATTACTTGATGAAGTTGGTTGTGGAAATTTCCTTCATCATGATTACATGCTTTTGACAATTGAAATCCACACAGTCTTAAATTTCTCTCAAAGGAATCTTGCATTTGTGAAAATGTATCAAATTGCTTACCTCTTTGTATTTCACCGACCAGCTAATTCTGTGAAAGATTTAGAAGTTCAAGAAAGTTGAGATCTGCTAGTGTAAGAGGAATCTCACCCGTAAGCCAGTTTGATGATAAACCTAGATCCGACAAGACTATCTCTTAAGATGATTATCAGATGCAAGTGAGAGAAACTTGTTGCTTGAAAGATCAAGAGATTTTAGATTTTGAAGCTTGGAAAATTGGTGAAAATTAATAGAGCCACTCAAGTTATTTGATGATAGACTCATACATGAAAGATTTACGAGACTAAAAATTGACTCAGAATAATTACTTGTAGCTTGTTGTCAGAGAAATCAAGAAATTCCAAATTTGAAAGATTTCCAAACACATTTGGCAACAAACCACTAAAATAATTTTCGTGAAGGTCCAATGAAGTGAGACTTTGCATGTTTAAAAGAAATGAGAGCTCACCACTAAAATGGTTAAATGCAAGCTCCAAATAAGTTAATTGAGTGAGGTTTCCAAAACGTGTAGGAATAGGCCCATCAAATTTGCAACCCTCAAGTCTCAATATTAAGGCACTTCAAATTGCCTATGGAATTTGGTAAGAGACTACTAAAATAATTATCACTGAGGTCCAATGAAGTAAGACTTTGAAGATTTGAAAGAAATGAAAGCTCCCCATTAAAACTATTAAATGCAAGGTCTAAACAAGTTAATTGAGTGAGGTTCTCAAAACTTACAAAAAATAGTCCCATCAAATTGGGTATATTCAAGACTCAAAAAGTTGGGAGACCTTAAAAGGCCTATGGAATGTGGAAGTTGTCCCATGAGATTTTCATTCTCCGATAAATCTAACTTTTGAATATTTGGTAAATGGAAAAAGTTATTAGCTAAATTTCCTTGCAACAACATGGCTGAAAGGCTAAGACAAGCCAAAGAGGATGAAAAATTCATGAGCAAAGACAAGAAGCTTGGTACAAAGGAAGACATATCTACATCATCTAAAGCAAGTTCTCTTAGATCAGTCATGTTTAGAACAAGCTTCTCCCAAGTGGATGGTTCAAGTCTTAAACTCAACTATTCATCATATGAGGAAAATCCATTCCTAGGCAAATCAAGAGAGACCAATTTAGACAATTCTGCAATTTTAGGAGCAATTTCACCAGCAAAATAAGAGTAGCTTAAGTTTAGATACATGAGAGTGGAAAGACCACCAAAATGAGATAATATCAAAAATCCACGAAAATTGTTGAAAGCCAGGTTGAGTGTTTGAAGATGAGAAAGCTGAAAGAGGCTGTTATTGTTATGGAGTTGACCTTGGAGCCAACCACAACTAAGATCAAGGTCAATCACATGACCAAACATGGACTCACAAGTGATCCCATCCCACAAGCAGCAGTTTAAATCATTTCTCCATGAAGCTGTCTTTGGGTAAGATGAGTTCTTAAACTGAACGGTATGGGAGTGCTCATCATAAAACACATAATCACACCATCTTGAAGCAGACAGATCAAGAGCGAAAGAGTTTTTGAACTGAAGAAGCGCAGAGGAGTCACCAGGATTACATAATGGGGGATTGAGAGAAGAAGAAAGGGAAGGAGAGAAAGAAGGAACAAGTAGAAACAGATGACGATTCGAAATGTCATAA
Source organism: Neltuma alba (assembly GCF_004799145.2). Lineage (NCBI taxonomy): Eukaryota > Viridiplantae > Streptophyta > Magnoliopsida > Fabales > Fabaceae > Neltuma > Neltuma alba. The sequence goes on from NW_021637771.1 coordinate 131,398, forward strand.
CAAAAATTGGAACGCCATGAATATGAAGGAGCGAAAGATATTGTATGTAACAGATGAGGCTTCTTTTATAGGCAGAGCTACGTGTGATAAAAGGTTTGTCATAGTGGTCGCTCGCTCAAGTGACTTTCTTCTTCCGACCTGGATGGAGGAACTTGGTGGGAACTAAAATATAATCAGAACTGGGGAAAAAAAACTAACATGAATTATTGTCGCCGTGAAAAACTGGTTTGCTTTAGTATATAGACCATGGGCTTCTAAAATGCACAAATTAATTTTAGTGCACTATGCATTTAATTCTTATAATTCCTCATTGCAAATAGAATTATAAGCCTTTTTTTCTACCATAGCAGAATTATAAATCAAGGTTTTGATTTCTATTATTTAATGCATAATATATAGATTCACTGACATGTTGGCCATGACAAACAGATTTGCTAATAACATACTGTAGCACTTGCGCATGATAGAATATTTCTTTTCATTATAGCTTTGATATAGATAGGAGTGAAAACAGGTTAGGCGGCTTGTCAAGGACTTATGGCCTAAGTTGCATTTGGCCAAACTTAGCCTAACCTGGCTTGTTTTCCAAAAGAGACTGGCTTAGGCTTGTTTGAAGGCCTATTTAATTGAACAAGTCAGGCTTAAGCTCTCTAAAAAGCCTGTTAAACCAGTTAGCCTGCCCTAAGCCTATTGGAAATTTATAATTATAATATAGGGAAAAAAATTAGTTAATGATACTATTGTTAATATGCTCTTTTAATTTATTTTTTTAAAGTTTAATATATAGTTAATAGCTTAATACTTTCTTAGATTTTGAAGTTTAGTTGATAATTGAAGATAAAAATATAATTTAAAACAATAATATCAATAAATAATGTGATCTTTAAATTTTAAAAATATAAATAAAATAGGAAAGAAAAATTTTGTTCCATGAATAATAAATTAACTAACTTATGTATTATGTTAATTAAATTATGATACCCTCTTTATTCATTGTAAAATTAATAGTTTTTTCTCTTTATTTATTTGTCTTAATTTTTATTTTTGGGTACTTAAACAAGTCTTGTTCCAAATTTTAACATATAATTATAACTAGTTATCAATAATATCCTTGTAAATTGTAATTAAGATTTAAAATAGTACTTATGATACTAAAATTTAAATAAAAGACATGACTAAAAAATTAATTATTATGTACGCTTTTTTTAATCTTAGTTTTTTTTTTAATAAATATCACTGTAATTTGAATTTTTTTTTAAATACAGGCTTTTTACCAGGCTTTAGGCCAGGCCTTTATATAGGCCAGATTCAGGTTGAAGAATAAGCTTGTAATAGGCCATAGGCTAGGCTTAAGCCAATAGGCTACAAAATAGGCCTAGCCTATTAAAAATAAGGCCTGACCTATTAAGAATAAGGCTTGACCCATCCTGGCTTGTTTCCACCCTTAGATACAGAATAATATTCCTATGGTAAGGGCCTTTGCTTGCAAGTTATTAAAAAAACTATTCTTGAAAAATAATAATAATTAAAATATATTATTTAATGAGTAATAATTAATAGCACTGTCATGGTGAATGAAAATGAAATATTAAAAATAAAAGAAAAATTTGTGCAACACGATTTTAATTTTAGAGAAGACTTGCGTATATCTTTTAAATGGAATAGAAATATTCATAATTAAGGAAAATAAAAATAAGTTCATTATATTATATATATCGAGGGTTGGGGAAGACTTATTCAGAGAATTAATTATAAAAAGCTATTTTATATTTTACCACGCAATATTCTTCTCATATATTTATTTTATAAATATAAAATCACTTCAATAAATTAATGGGAGAATCCCTTTTAAATCTAGTTGAAATACTAAAATTCAAAACTAGGTCTTCACTTTGAATAAATTTCTAGTTAGGCTAAATGGCCTAATTAGAGATTTATTAATGTTGTTAAAAGACTAAAATGCCCTCTATAATTAAAATATGAGCTGATACTTAGATATTTTTCTCCCTTATAAATTTTTTTCTTAAAATATGAAAATAATACATTATAACACTGTCCTTAATTGAAAATTTGTAAAAAGTTTGTTGTCTGAATAAGTTTTTTACTCTTAAAATGTAGGTATATTCTATTAAAAAATATACGAGTTTAATAAAAAAATTGTGTATGTGTATAAAATATATAAAGGATGGATCAATATTAAAACTAAACAGAAATTAATCTCATCCAAAATTAAAATCTATCAGTTACCTACACTATTACATTGATGATGGTGTTGAAGTAATTATTAATGTGAATCAAGGATTGCATTGTAATTTTCTGTTATTTACCAAAGATTTACTATTTTCAAATTTTAGAAAAATCTGACCCAAAAAAATTTTAGGAAAAGAATTTGTGAGGAAAACAATATAAAGATAACAACTCATATTATAATTACAGAGGGGTATTCTAGACTTTTAACAATATTTTATATTACTAATTAGACCTCTTCACCTAGAGCTAGTAATACGGGCCAGAAGCTCGACAGGTCGGTCTTTTTAGGACCAACCTCTAGCGGGTTGGAATTTTTCCAATCCAACCTGCCAATTTTTGTATTTTTTTTTACTTTTAATAAAATTTATTCAAATTTCTAAATACCTAAAATAAAACATGTAAATAGAAATTATCATAAATAAAACATAAAATCCAAAGTTTCAACTTTCAAATATCTCAAAATATTAAATATATAATTACATGATACATCCTAAATGATTTAACAAACATCCCAAATTAAAACATAAATCCAAATCAACAACACCATGAAGTCATAAACACAATAATATGTCACTACACAAATCACTATCAAATGTTCAATTATGAGCCATCACTCAATATTGATAGGGTTTTAAAGGAAAAAATTTAAAATTAAAAAAAAAAAGTAAAACAGGCTGGGTGCTAACCCTGTAGATTACCCCACCGCGGGTTCAGTCTTGATAGTTACGAGCTCAAAAGACCCATTTTAAAACGATCCCAATTTTTATTAAACCAACCCGCTACTTCTTCGCTGGTTGGCAGGTTGAGTTCGTAGGCTTAACCCATATTACTGACTCTATCTTAACCTGATTAGGGATTTGTTCTAAGTGTAGACCTAATTTTAAATTTTAGTATTTTAGTTGGATTTATATGGGATTCTCCCTAAATTAATTCAAACATTTACTTAGAGGATGTTTGGATGAGGCAAAACCATGGTTTGCAGAATAGCTTTTGGAGAATAGATTCTGGAGAGAATAGATTTTGAAAGAATAGATTTTCTGAAAAAGTGATTCTGATAAAGTGAGAGTGTTTGGATAATTAATGTCAGAAGTGCTTTTTGATATGTGAAAATTACTAAAAAGGACATAAGTTTAAATGATAATTACATATAAGATATATTTCATAATATATGTTTATTTTAAGTAATAAATTTATTAATAATATATATTTTGGCAACATAATAAATAAGGTATAAATAAAATAAATAATAAAAATTTCCGTGTATATATAGTAATAAAATAAATAAATATGTTTTTAGCAAAATGATTTATTTTGCCAAAGAAAATATTATTATTTCTTAAAGATTTGAAAGATGAAATCTGATAATTTTGTTTCACAAAATTAAATAACCACACAAAAAAATTTCCTATCAATTGTGTTAATAATAGAGGTTGCAACGAAATATATTTGTTCAAGTAGGTTTTTTTAACAACACATTACATTATGTGAAAAGAAAAAAGAAAATAAAAAGGACATAACTATTCTTGTATGTAGTTAACAATTTGATCTCTTATGGAGTCACAAAGCCAAGCCATGTGAGATGAAGAATCTACTGATGAAGGTATATGTGAAGATCCAACTCCATCATCATCATTTTCTTCTGCATAAGAAGTTAAGAACCTTCTTGTTCAAACTGAATGAAACCAGGATCAGAAATGGATGTTGATCTAATGAAGTTATGTATAGCCATCGTTGCACAAACAATTTGAACCTGTGTTGCAAAGTCATAGCTCAGCATGTTTCCTAAAATTGCAAACTTACTCTTCCAAACTCCAAAAGTTCTTTCGATAGTGCTCCGTAGACTTGAGTGCAAATAATTGAACGCCTCATTGTCATTTTCAAGTGCAGATGACCTTCGGAAATCAGGGAGATGGTAGCGTTCACGTCTGTAGGGACCAAGGTATCCCATGGGCGTCGGATAGCCAGCATCCACCAAATAATATTTGCCTACATGAAATATATGACTGGTGTCAATAAAATTTTTTTTGTAACAGTTAAGCATAAATAAATTGTGGGAATTTAAAATATACCTTGAGGCGGATGGGGAAAGTTCATGGAAGGAGTTGTAAGGGCGTGGTCAAATATACGAGCATCATGCGCACTACCTTCCCATCCGGCCAATACAAAAGTGAAGCACATGTCCCAATCGCAAACAGCCATTACATTTTGCGTCACTCTTCCTTTTCGGTTAATAAATTTTGTTTGCTCAGTTGCATCAACAATGCACAAAATATGTGTTCCATCAATTGCTCCAATAGCATGTTTGAAAAAGGGCCAGTATCGACCACCAGGCCGTATTTTAGTATGCAAATGCTGAAACGTTGGATCTTTTGGTTTGATGTTGGTCATAGCAAGTCTACAGCATGCCAGTAAGACATTATGAAAATGTCTACTAATTGTCTCCCCTGAATGCTGAAATCTTTCTTGCTGCATCCTACTACTAAGCGCATGGCCAACAGTATTTAAAAACATTGCAACCATTTCATGTATCCCAACATTTCTAGTTTCCCTTAGACCGTGTTGTTGCAATTCTGTGCAAAGACTAAAAACACTTCTCTTTCCATCCTAAACATGTTATAACAACGAGTGGAATGGCCTTGTAAAACATCCCTTACCCATGCCTTGCCTGTATAAATACTTGTATGCTGGGGCTCTTTACACAAATGAAGAGAAGCGTATCCACCAACCGCTACTGCAACTTGATTAACCCGTTTGTTCCGTCGTTTACGATACTTTTCCGCAATTTTAATTTCATCAGCCATTTTTTGTCTTGTCCTGTGCACATAGACATAAAATTCAGAAACCCTGATATGAAATTACTTAACATTAACAAGAAAATAAGTTGTTTAATTCCTACAGAAATTCAGTAGTCACATAATACAATAGTCTGGTTACATCATTCCTAAAAATAGATACAAATTATCATAGTCATCTTGTAAGCAACACAAATGAAGTCTGAATCCTTAGTTGCATGCTTCAAGAAGATCAGTAGTTTTTCCCTCTTGTTCTTCAGAGCCACATACATCTCCCTTGCAGCTGGCTTGTCCATAAGGAGTGTTGTGCACCGGCCAAATAGATCAGGATCATCAACAATTTCATCAACTTCATTAAGGTGCTCCATCACTCCCGCAATTGACGTCTCATAAGCACGTGCTTCTTCTTCTAACTTCCTAGCACGTGCTTCTGAAATCTCTTCATGTTCATGCTGAGAATCATTTTCATTTGCCTGAGCTATCCTGCTTAGTGCATCCACTATTTTCATAGTGGTAGTAGGTTTCTTCTTCATGGATTCACCCTTTTTTCTAACCCCTAATGAGCTACTAGGTCGACTGCCACCTGTGCTTCTACCCCCACGAATAGTTTCCTGTCTCATTCCAGTGTTGCCTTCACTTCCTCCACTATTGTCATTAAATGTGACTGAATTAAACTCCCCGCTTATGCCAGTTGGTGCCCCCAAAATTTCATCACTATCTCCAGATCCTTCTTCCATATCATCTTCAGGAACTCCTTCGCTTGGAAGTGTCATGGAAGAAGGTGCCCATGACTGTGGTCCAGTCGCAGCTACAGACCCAAAGAGTTGAGTCAATTCAGCCCGAAATTGAAGCCCTCTTTCTCTAAATTTCTCATAGCCTGGAACTTCCTGCGCATTCAACACCAAAAATATTATACATTATACAAAAAACGTTAACATTGGAGAAAATACAAGTTCAAATAAAGTTAAATGATTACCACTATTTTCTTCTCCCACCAATCATCAGGGGCACTAACAGTATTTCTTTCAGCATCCCACCCTAAACCTGTCTCACGGAGCAGCCTATCCCATAACTGCCACTCCTTTCGCAAGGTATCAAATTTGTTCTTTAATTGGATTTTCGTATAAACCCTCCCAGTCTTTGCAGTAAAGTTCTCCTCAATACTTGTCCAAGCAGGTTTTGTCATGCTAGTTCCTCTTTTTCCCCCTCTTTCAACTTCTTCAATACACAGGTCAATAAAGATCTTTATGGCTCTTATATCCCACGAAGCCTTGCTATTTTTTTTATTCATTATGCTATAAACCAATTACAACAATTCAGTCATGACAAGTTCAACCCAAAAAGCATACCATTCAGTCCAGGAGATATGATATAACAGGTATAGTATTTAACAAGTATAGCCACATGTTCTTTTTTCTAGCAAAATGAGGTCTCATTAATAATTGATATTGCAAAATTAATGATGACTTTTTTTCCCATCATTTCAGGGAGTTCTTTTCGGTTAACTGACCAAAATTGAAGTTCAACCACTAATTATACTGTTGGTTAACTGATCAAAATTTGAAATATAGAAATTGGTTAACTCATTCGTAGGATTTTGATTAGAGAAATAAAAATAATTTCATCAGCATAAACACCCATAATCCAATCGTATACACACAGCATGATCGACTGGTCTGTCTCCAAAACACAACATATGAATATGGGAAAAAAGACACACACACGGAAAAAATTTCCAGCTACCAAAATTGCAGAACGAACAGCCACACACACGACAGAACGGAACCAACATCCAAACCAAACTCTGTGTGGGGGGAAACAAAATGAAGCCACCAATGATCCAAAGTTATTGGTGAAACCACCGCTGTGGGGGGGGGAATCGACCGGAGGTAATATTACAGACCGAAATGATTCAAAGCATAACAATTACGGTGTGCACATATATATTACAGACCGAAATGGGGGGGAATATTGACTGGGGGAAAATCGACCGGACGTAATTTCAAAGCACCACAGATGTGTGCACATATATATTACAGACTGAAACCAGAGGCGAAAATCGACCGGGGGGAAAAATCGACCGACATTTGGAAAATCGACCAGAGAATGCATAACCGGAGTTCACGGAGGCAGCTTACCGGAGTTCTGGATATGAGAGACGGAACCGGGCAAGGCGACCTGAGACGGACTGATAGCGAAGAGATCAGAACCAATGTTTTAAAAGCCGGACCGGAAGTCGAGCCAGAAAGAGCAGCGGGTCATGGTTCAACCGGTTCAAACGGTTGGACCGTTCGGTCGAACCGGTAAGATAATAATTAAATTAAAAATAGTTATATAGTATATATATATAATATGATAAATATAATTAGCATAATTTATAGTAAAATTATGTTTACTACATATGTTTTAACAAAATAAAATTCCTTAAGTCCTTAGCAATCTAACACTACATGACTCCTAAGTACTCAATATAATGCACTAAGACAAATGACTTCATGACTTGTCAAATATTGGAGGATCTTGATTAAGCCAAGCATGAGTCTCCAAAAAGGCATCTGGGTCTGCAGCCTCTGCACTGTGACTATCAATGTCTTGTTGAGAAAATGATCCCAAATCAACACCTGCTCCAACTCCAGTGTCAAAGCATCTATACTCAACTTGAGCCTCATTGCCTCTCTCTTCATAATTATCTTTATAAAATAGTTTGCAACAATCATATTATTGAAATTAGTCGAATGTAAAATATAAATTAAAAAAATAGAAAGATTAAAAAACATCTAACCTTCTTCATTGATGAAAACATTTGGCATTGGTAGTGTTGTATCATCATAAATGATGTCTTCTTCGATCTCATCAGCACGAAATGTTGAAAGTGGAGGAGAATCAACTTCTTCAGTTATCCAGTATTCAATCTTATCAATACTTTCATAATCAATAGGATCAAAAGTTTTGTTCTTGTTAACAACTCTGAAAAACAAATGACAATAACATAGTATTAGCATTAATTTAATCAATTGTTTGGAAAATATAAATTCAAGTAGAGTCTAAAAGTTAGAAAAATATACCTATTCCTCAAACGAAAATTGTAATGAACAAAGACAAGATCATTCAGCCTTTTATGCTCCAACCTGTTCCTTTTCTTAGAGTGTATTCTTTCAAAGACACTCCAATTCCTTTCACAACCTGATGAAGATGCAGTTTGGCTTAATAATTGAATAGCCAACTTTTTCACATTTGGACAACTACCTCCAAAATATCGCCACCATTCATCTGTCATATCAAAAATAAAACATCATCAAATGATTAAGTCACAGGCTTAATACCTAAGAATCAAGAATCATGACTCATCAAACTATCATCAAACATTAAAATATAAAACTTTACCAGGTCGCATTGATTTTGCAGATTCAAGGGCCAAAGGATGACTAAAGCTACCACTTCTATTTTGGTACTGTGTGCCTTCTTGCAAGAACTTGGTCTTATTGGAAGCTACTTTTCTATTTATAACTGTAAGATATCCATTCATAACCTCTGGCTTTTGAGAAAAGTTAGCCTGGTCATAAAGAAAAGCAGGATTTAAGACATAAGCTGCTGTGTGAAGATCTTGACGAAGCTGTGTATCCCACCTTCTCTTAATAATTCTTGTATAAGGCTTGTATAAAGTTTTTTTGTTCATGAAAGTACTCTTGATAGCTTTCCTTGCCCTATACATACCCTCATAGATATATCCAAGTGAAGGCCTATCATCAGAATCAACTATTCTCAACAACCGAACAAGTGGTTTCACAACTTCAACAATAATCTTACAATCATTCCAGAACTTGTTATCTAATATAATCAATGTTACATCTTTGGCTCTCTGATCTCTACAGTATCTGGAATCTAAAAATGCCTTGCTAGTTACCAGGGCTTGTAAATCATGCTTGTGATCAAGAAGACTTTTTAATGCAATAAATGTGGTAGCAAACCGTGTAGGTCCTGGACGGATGATTTCTTTCCAACCTTCTCTTTTTCTCAGCCAGGCAAGCAAAAATGCATGATTGTAAATGAATTTTGAAACCTTTGAAGCTCTTGATGCCAAACTAGTAACAAGAGCCATTTTGCCAATGTCCGCTAAAATCAAATTTAAGCAATGGGCAGCACATGGAGACCAATATATAGAAGGATGCTTGTCAGTTAATAACCTCCCAGCAGCTTTATAATTAGCTGCATTATCGGTTACCAAATGAACCACATTATCCACACCAACAAATGTAACCATTTCCAAGAATAAGTTACAAAGAGTTTGAGCATCCTTCACAATATCTGAGGCATCAACAGACTTAATGAACACAATCCCTCTAGGACAGTAAACAAGAAAATTAATCAATTGCCTATTTCTTTGATCTTGCCAACCATCAGCCATCAGCCATTATTGTGCAACCAGTTTCTGCCCAAAAGCCTCTACACTCATCAACTAACAATTGAACCTCCTTTTTCATATCTTGTAGTAATTTGGTTCTAAAAGCATGATAAGATGGCCCTTTATAACCAGGTCCAATAGCTGCAATAGCATCTATCATAGGCTGGAAGTAAGGAGAATTAACAGCATTAATTGGAATACAACAATCATAGAGCCACCTAGCCATAGCTAAGTCTGCTCTATGCACAGCTTCCTTACCTGCAAACGCATTTCTAATTCCCAGTTGTGCACCTGGACTTGTCCTTGGGGCAAAGAATTTGTCTATTGGTGCAGATGGCTTTCTTTTCATAGCTTGAGATGGTCTTAAGGCAGAAGTTTGAATATTTTGCTGAGAAGAAGTTGGAGTAGGAGTTTGAATCTGTGTCGGAGGAACCTCTTGCAAATTTGGAGCATCCCCTTCAAATGGTGTGACACTAGGACCATAGGGATTGTCCTCCTCATATATATCTTGTTTCTTACCTTTCTTCTCTTCAATTTCTTTCAAATTTTCTCCCAACTGAAAGCGAACATCACCCAAACTTTTTTACAACTTATTATATCTCCTTTTATTCCCGCAAGATGCTGTTTCATTCTATGTATCCCTCCACCTCCAAATTCCTTTGCACAATACAAACATCTCAAGCGAGGTTTGCCACTTGAGTTTTTGCTAGCTACTTGAACACAATGTTCCCATGCAGGATCAGCCTTCGATCTCACAGATTGTGTAGATGGAGCACTACCAGATACTTCTTGTGGTTGGGATGACATCTTCTAATTTCTACAATACAAGAAATACACAATAGTATCAATTAATTATAAGTTTATAACTAGTAAACATATCTAGTAGAGAGCATGTTAATTAAGAAAAGGATTTTGAATTTAAGCACTCAATTATTTAAACAATTAATTATAGTTCATGGAAATATAATTATAATTTATGGATCATATAAGAGTGTAGGACTATAAGTAATACTTAGTTTTTTTTTTGGTCAAATTAGATCCCCCACAGCCCCACTTACCCACTAGCCTTCTTTAAATAAATATAACCCATCAGGCATCATCAAGGCATCAAGATCAAGCTTCTTTAAGTTAAAAAATAAATAATCAATCCTCATTAGATCCCCCATAGCCCCATATTCGAATGGTTTGGTCAAATTAGATACCCCACGGCCCCACTTACCCACTAGCCTTCTTTAAATAAATATAACCCATCAGGCATCATCAAGGCATCAAGATCAAGCTTCTTTAAGTTAAAAGAATAAATAATCAATCCTCATTAGATCCCCCACAGCCCCATATTCGATTGGATAACTAAAATATTAAGTCCCTGTCTCTTTGACTCTGTGCACATAGCTAGGTCCCACACTCCCACGGTTTATTTTTATAACTAAAATCCTCCTGGTTACATGCAAATGGAAACATATATACGTAAATCATTATCCTCCCACGGTATATGACAGTTACACTTCTGAATTGTTTTATCATATTCTTCAGTACATTCAACCTGTATTAAACACATATTTAGGAGACAGATCACGATGTAGCTGAAGTAAACACAAGTTGGTCAGCTCGCTGTGAAGAAAAATGGATCCTAACATGGATTCCTCGGTCACAGCTCAGAGCTCACTCAACACACATATATATAAGCTTATACATCGGTCAAAATCAAATAGTTACAGGCTTACAGCTTATTCAATATATATATATAAGCATCAAATGCTATCTTCTCCATCAGTACTACTGGTAGTCGGCTCTGGTTTTGGCAAAATAAACAGAGCATAGGTTCATTGAAATTTGAAACAGCCGATTACCGATACAATGAGCAGATGACTTACCTATTTAGAATCCAATGAGTAGAGAATGATTTACCTGTTTAGAATCCAAGAGATTTGAATTGTGATGACTTCAAATATATGATCACCTCTGCCTTCAAGCCTCCACTTCTCTGACTTCGGTGTTTCGGTCCAGCTCCTTCAAAGCGAGAACGTGTGGACGCTGAATCAGAAATAACCTGATCGTGAATGCTGGTGGACGACGGCGCGTATGAACAGAGCACGGTGGAGGACGACGGAGGAAGACGGAGCACGGTGGGGACCTAGGGCACTCAAACTCACAAGGTCGGTCCCGCCACTCTCGCGTTCGACGGAAAGGCCAGCCAAGGAAAAAGTCAGAATTCAGAAAGAGCCAAACAGGGGTCGTTTTGTTTTTTTTTTTTAATGTAATATATGGACTTTTGGCAGTTTTTGGGCCTTTTTTATTATTTTATTATGATGACATTCAGCCCGTCCGGTTTTTACAAATCCGGAACGGCTTCCGGCCCAACAACGGCTTCCAGCCCAACAGCGGATAAAAGGCGGTCCAACACGGATGAACCACTCAGGCGGCCCAAACACTCTGTCCGAGCCGTTGTGTGGACCGGTCGGACCGTCCGGTCCGGTCCGGTTCTTAAAACCTTGATCAGAACTGGATGGCTCCGATCGGCCGAACCCAATGCGCGGTGATGTCTTGGCAAGCCCAGAAACACGTCGCCGGCACTGATATTTCTGAGGGATGGGAAGATCTCACCGACGACACAAGACCGGATCAAGTGGCAGAATGGGTGGCTTTTTTCCTTCGATTCTTCTCCAGTGAGAAACAGAGCAGCTCGAGATCTTCAGGTGAGCTGAATGGAGAGGGCGACGGCGATGAATGGGAGAGAAGAGGCGGAAGAGATCTTGACCGTGAGTTGAATGACCGTGAGCGGAAGAGCACCCCTGCATGCTTGTTCCCTTCACCGTGAGCTGACCGTTGAAGCAAGGTTTTGTTGGGGAGAGCCAATAATTGAAGCCAATAATCAATCCCTCGCCTGCTTATCTGGAACCGAGGTTTTATTGGGCAAAACCAAGGTTTTGCCTGAAACCTTGGTTTAAAAAAAATGGGGGTGTTTGGCAAATTTTTTGCCAAACCTTAGATAAAATACTTTGAAATGGCTAAACAGTGGGAAAGTTAAAAATCTATCAACGTCTGAATAAAAAGCGAGCATCAAGAGTGGTGTCCACGACATCTGTGGGAGGGCCGCCGCAATTGATGGCGGCAGTAACGGAGCAAGAAAGGCATGCTCTTGAGCGCAGTCGGAAGAAGGTTAGGAAGGCTTGGGAAGCATTTCGAGAGGAGGAGTTTCCTTTGCTGATGGAAGGGACGAGGACGAAAGAGTCAACAGAGGCGAGAAAATCTTACAGAGATTCGATAAGATCAAGCACTGGGAGAGAGGGAAAGAATAGAGCAATCCCTTTTGGTATGGGTTTTGAAGCTTTAGTTGATGCAAAATTTGATTCTGTTTAGAACTTGGAGGAAGGTATACAAGTAGATCTTTCTTTGCCTGATCGACCTAACTTTATTTTGTCTACTAATAAAAACCAAAGGTTGTGTGATCCTTTTGCACAAACTGTAATAGTCAAATTATTGGTTCGAGCAACTTCCCTGACTGTACTGAAACATGAGCTGCCAGCAATGTGGGGTGAGAGAGGGCTGGTTAGGCCTTATTTGGCAGAGGGTAGAAATCCTCTATAAGCACGTTTCACGTAAACTGAGATAAAACTCCTCTCATATACTTACTTAGTATTCCGTAAATCGCTATTGAAAAACAGCTTATAAGTTACTTATAAACTGTTCCAAAACACAAATGATTACCTTGAGGCTTTGACTAGAGGCCCTTGGACTTGGTTGGATTCTTACCTGAGCATGATGTAATGGAGACCGGATTTTGATCTGAAAATAGAGGTAATTACTAAGGTAGCTATCTGGGTCAGATTGCCTTGGATCTCGATGAAGTATTTTGATAAGAAATTCCTCTGGAATATAGGCAGCTCAATTGGTAGGGTATTGAAGATTGATATGAACACTGCCCTTAGATCTAGAGGTAAATATGCCCATATTTGTGTAGAGATCAATCTCATGAAACCATTGGTACCGCAATATGCAACTGAGGGAGAGACAAAACAGATCGAGTATGAAAGCATGGGTTTGCTTTGTCTCAACTGTGAGCGTTTTGGACACCTCAAAGGTTTATGTAAGGAAGTGGGTGAGAATGATAATAGTGCAGCAGTGCAAGAAGAGCAAGATGTTGGCGGTGAGAATATGGAAAGGAATGTGAGTCCGGAGGACAGAGGATTGTGGAAAGTGGTATAGCGAACAAGAAGTGGACGGAAGATGCCTGGTAAGATCACTGATGTAGTGAGCCCCTCGAGGTTCTCAGTGTTAGAGGAGGATGTGAGTATGCAGGAGGTTAATACTAGAGTTCCCTAAAAGAAGTGACCAATGCTGTTTTTCAGGCTGACAAACTAGGAAATAATCGTAGTTTGGTAACTGTGAGGTGCAGAGCAATGAAGAGCTCTCCTAAGGTGTCTGCTTCGGGATCGGAGGGTTTCACTTTTAAGGCTAGTGCTAGTACTGAAGAAGAGGTAAATAATGAGGTGTCGGTTCCTAATCAGTTGGCAACTATGGTGGAAAGTGGTAAAGATATGTAAGTAGGAGATGTGAGCGAGCCATGGGAAAGTAACATCTCAATTAGTTTAGGGAATGAGAGGGGCCCAAAAGAGGTTGATGTGGATGGGGGCGAGTTATTAAGCTTGGAGGTCGATAAAGGGCCTAAGATGAGACAGGATTACGATGTGACAATGTGTCATGATGTGGTCTTAAGTGATTCCCAGAAGGGGAATGGGATTGATATTTCCATGACTGATTAATTGTTGATTATTTTCTCTACTTTCTCTAATGATGGGTAGTCTTATAGTTTGGAATTGAATTGAAGAGGTGCTTCTGGCAATAGATGCGTAGTGTCTGTTAAAGAAATCATAAGAGTGCAGAGGCCAAGCTTGTTCGTGTTGGTTGAAACAAGAGTTAGTGATAGGCGTGCTCAAGAGCTTGTCAATAAAGTGGGATTTCATTTCTCAGAAAGAATCGAGGCTGTAGGTTTTATGGGTGGGATATGGCTATGTTGGAAAGAGGATGATATGAAGATTGACGTGCTCTTGAGAGGTAAGGAGTTCTTGCATGTAAAAGTAGCTAATAGAGATATTAACGACTGGTTTTGTACCATTGTGTATGCTAATCCTCAAGGGGTTGGAAGGGAAGAGCTTTGGGAAAAATGGACAAGTATCGCTGAAGGACTAAGGGAGCCGTGGCTACTAGCCAGTGATTTTAATGATATTGCTTTCCCTAGTGAACAAAGTAGGGGAGCAAATCCAAGTAGGGCGAGGATTACTGCTTTCAGGGACTGGATTCAAGGTAATGGTCTGTTTGATTTGGATGTTATAGGCCCTCTGTTTACTTGGAGTGGACCAAGATGGGAGGGAAGGAAAAGAGTGTATAAGAGGTTAGACAAAGGCATTTGTAACACTGAGTGGCAAGTTGCTTTCCCAAATGCTTCGGTCAGAGTCTTGCCAAGGGTTCATTCAGACCACCATCCTTTACTCTTTAGTATGACAAGTAGGTAGGCTGGAAGGTTTGAGAAGCCCTTTCGTTTTGAAGCCATGTGGCTTACTCATCCTTCTTTTAAAGGATTTCTATCCAGTGTTTGGAGAGTTGAGGAAGATACTTATAAGGCTTTGAATCTGCTACATGAACCTCTGGGTAAATGGAATTGGGAGTTGTTCGGGGATATAAAAGGAAGGATACAGAAGAATTTGGGTATTGGGAGGAATCCCTATTTAGAGGAGCTAAGTCAGCAATTGCAACATGAGATGCTTGATGTTCTTCTACAAGAAAAGATGTTATGGTTTTAAAAATCTAGGGGTTTGTGGCTAAAAAATGGGGATTGCAACACAAAATATTATCATCTCAAAACTGCAACTCGAAGGAGAAGAAATAAAATTTTGATGCTTAAGGATGCTAATGGGATCTGGATTGATGAGGAAAAAGGGCACTTGCGTCTAGTGCAGAATCATTTTTTGGCCCTATTTACTGAAGAGATTAGTTGTAGACAGTGGCATCACACATCGCAAAGGTGGGGAAGTATGAATAAGCGTGTGCTAGAGGAAATTAATAGAAAGGTGGGAGTGGAGGAGATAGGACGAGCTATGTTTAATATTGGGGGTTTTAAAGTCTGGGGGGAAGATGGATTCCTTGCTATTGTCTACCACAATGATTGGGAAATAGTAGGGGAGAGTGTTAGCAAGTTCATATTGGATTTATGGAATGAGCCCCACAGAATTAGAGAGGTTAATAAGACCCTTCTGGTACTTATACCGAAGGTTGATAAACTAGAGTTTGTCTCTCAACTGCGTCCTATTTCCCTCTGTGATGCGTTGTATAAGGTGTTGTCAAAGCTGGTGGTGAATCGTCTCCATCCAATCATGTGTTAAGTTGTCTTGCCTTGCCAGACTAGTTTGCCAATAAATGGAAATCTTTCAGAATTGGTAGGAAGAGAGTACCTATATCTTATCTTCTTTTTGCAGATGATCTCCTCTTTTATTGTGAAGCTGATAAGGAACAGTTAAGAGTGTAACGGATTGTCTAAAACTGTTTGGGGATATATCAGGACAAAGAATTAATCCCGCGAAAAAAACAGTGTACTTTTCAAAGAATGTTGAGAGTAGTAAGCAAGAAGAGCTCCTAGCGCTGTGTGGTTTCAATAAGGTTGACGATATTGGGCGCTATTTGGGAGCATATATTGTAAAAGGCAGGACTACAAAACATCGTTTTAATTTCCTGGTTGAGAAAATTCAGAAAAAAAACTTTGTGGATGGAAAAGAAACAATCTTTCGTTTGCGGGAAGACTAACGCTTGTGCAATCTGTCACACAGCAAATCCCAGTGTATCACATGCTGCATGAGAGCGTCCCAAAAAATGTATGCCGGCAAATTGAAAAGTTACAAAGAGAGTTTATCTGGGGTGGAGAGGAAGGAAAGAGGAAGATTCAACCAATTGGGTGGAAAAGAATCTGTAAGCAGAAAAATGAAGGTGGGTATGGTTTGAAAGACCTGAAAAATGTGAATGACGCGTTGATTGGTAAAATTTGTTGGGATATTTTTGCTGAGTCTGAGAAATTGGTTTCTATTGTGTTAGAAGCCAAGTATGGCCGTAATATTGATTTTACTGGGGGTTGTGTTGTGAAGGAGGGGGATTCCGGCCTTTGGAAGAAAATTGGCGAATTGTGGCAGCCTATTAAAGATAATGTTGGTTGGAGTTTAAATAATGGAAAGACGATCAGATTTTGGGAGGATGATTGGCTTGGCAATGAAGGGGTTCTGAAAGCTAAGAGCTTACGAAATCTAACTGATGAAATGAAATAGAGGAATGTGTCTGATTTTGTTGATACGAGTGGGAATTGGAATTTTGACAGTCTAAAAGATTGGCTACTTGAAGACATTTTGGAGAGTATTCGTGCAGTGTTACCTCCAAAGGAAAACTAGCCAAGGGATGGAGTAAGATGGTTGCCTTCAAATGGTGGGAATTTTTCTGTGGCAGGCTTGTATAATGTATTGAATGGTTCTGGTGAGGTGCAAGAGGAGAAGATTTGGAAGTGGAAGGGACCGAGAAGAATTCAAATATTCTTGTGGATGGCAGCTAATGGGGGCTTGCTTACCTCGGCTAAGAAGAGCAGGATTTTGAAGACTTCGCCTATTTGCATTGTATGTAATAACTCTGTAGAAGACACTCTCCATGTGCTGAGGGAGTGTGATGTGGCCAAGACGGTGTGGATGGGGCTACTAGGTATTGGTAATTTCTTTGATTCAAATCTTTGTGATTGGTTTCAGGAAAATCTTGCGAAGAGTAGTGGTGGATGGTCTGATTGGAATATGATCTTTGCTGTGCGTGTTTGGTTCTTATGGTATTGGCGCAACTGTTCCTTGTTTGAGACTGATTTCATTAGACCTGTGGATCCTGTTCTTACCATTTTGAGATATGTTGGTGACATCAAAGAAGCATTCGTGATGAAGGAAAAGACAAGGAGGGACATCAGGGTGGAAGCCAAATGGGAAAAACCAAGAGAGGGCTGGCTTAAATTAAATTTTAATGGTGCAGTAGAAAGAGGAGAAAGAAGAGCTGCATGTGGGGGAGTTATCCGTGACCATAATGGGCAATGGATACGTGGTTTCGGGAGAAGACTAGGACGCTGTGAAGAGGAGGCAGAACTTTGGGGCTTATTGACTGGAATTTTAATGCTTGAACGGGTTCACTGTAGAAGAATAGTGATCGAATCAGACTCCAAGATCATTATTGAGAAGCTGGAAAAGTGTTTGCTTAGAGGGGAAGGAGAGAACAGATTTTTGGCTCGAGTATGCTCCATACTTGAGAATGGATGGGAAGTTGAATTGAGGCAGGTTTGGAGAGAGGGAAACTGTGTGGCCGACTGCCTTGCTCCAAGTATGCTCAATACTTGCTGGGCCGAGTGTGTCCAGAAGTGTTATCTTCTAGCTTGTTTTCATTTGGGCTTTAGCCCCGTTACTGATTAGAAAAAAATTGAAATGGCTAAACGAATGGTCCTGGCAACAGGCCAAGAGTGATTGACTGAACGTTGATTAAACTTTTCTGAAAATTTGTGGTGAAAGGTTTTGAATGTTAGTGTTCATATGTAATTTAATAATTACTGATATGGTCAAAAAAATATGGAATTTTGTGAGGCCGGTCAATTTTCAATTTGATAATTATATTTTCTGCTAAAATCAAAAACAGTTTCAGTTAAGAACTTGAATAAAGTGAAATATGAGAGAACTTGTAACATACTCTTTAGAAAAAGTAATTAAATTTCAAATTTACAATCATAATTCTTAATATAAAACCCAATTACGCAATTACATGTTACATGATTTTTCAAAAATATTTATGTATACTATTAAATTAAATATTAATTTATAAAAGTAACAAATTAGTTTAAAAACAGACGATAAATATAAATATCTTAAGGTAATTTATTAACTTTCTTGATCTCTTCAAATAAATTAATTATAGCTTATATTAAGGATCAGAAGTAATATTTCAATACAAGGAGTATGGAAGAAATATAAGAGATTGTCATACTATCAAAAAAAAAAAAGAAATTGTCATTATTTGAATGGCGTGCTAAAAGGTTTGGAAGTGAGAAACTTCAAAATGGCCCTTCATTGTCCAGTTGCCATTAATTCATTTTCATCCCAAAATTTTGATTTTGAGTATATACACACACAAAAATAGTATACCATATGTTTAATATTATAAATTAAAAGGGAAAATGAAAAAATTATTTTGTTTGATAAAATTTAGGAGAAATGACAAATAAAGACTCCCAATATGTGAAATTGTAATTTGGGATCCTAAATTTGAAAAATAGCGAATAAAGACCCGGTCTTATATTATAAATATAAAATCTTGATGAAATGTTTGAAATGCCTCTCAACCAAATGACAAGTTGACTATAAGAAATGATAAGTTCAGTTTAGAGAATAATAACTTCAGTAGACCAAATCACAACTTGACTAAGGGTGTGCCAAATGACAAATTGACTATGGGAAATGACAAGTTCACTTTAGCAAATAACATCAGTAAACCAAATCACAACTTGGTTAAGGGACATTTCAGACATTTCACCAAAATTTCATATTTGCAATGTAGGACCAGGTATTTATTTGCCATTTTCTAAATTTAGGGTCCTAAATCATAATTTCACAAATTGTGGGTCTTTATTTACAATTTTCCCTAAAATTTAATGCTTATGCGCCTATTTAGAAAAAATCATTTAAAACAATGAAAAATAGGGAATGATGATTATATCAATATATATAATAAATAGGAAAAATCATAAAAAAAACTATGGAACTTGAAAAATTGCAGACAATGACTCATTCATAAAGACTGTTGACAAAACCTATACTATTATTGTCAAAACCCATGATAGTATTGTTATGGGTCTTTATTTATAATTTTTCAAATTTTACGGTCTTTTTTTGTGATTTTTTCTAATAAACATGCGCCCTCAAAAGTTTTCAGTTACGGATTATCTTTCCATAGATAAGCGTACCACATGGGGAAGAAGACTTGCCTTTGTTTTTTTTTGTTTTTTTGGTAAAGAAGACTTGCTTGTCGCGATGCGATTGAAATGAAAAAAAAAAAAAAAACCCACAGCCAAATAAATTGTTAACAAATAAAAAATATTAAATTATCTTATTCACTCATTTCAGTTGTTTCCTCAATCCTCACTAACTCTTTATCATCAATTGTACTTGGCCCCTCAAACCGTCAAACAAGTTATAAATTTCTTGTTATTGGCTAGCTATCCATATAGTGATAGAGAAAGTAAGACTTTTCTCCTCCCTCTGAATATACCTTACAATACACGTTACAAAATAATACCCATACAAGTATGAGAAAATTAGGAAAAAAAATCCTCCATTTAAAATTTTATTTGTGTGAAAAACATAATAAATTTTTATACACAAAAAGTACCGATATTTTATTTTGCAAATTCTGCACATACGAAGTATCGCGCTTTCACTTAAGTTTTTTTTTCACTAATAAAATCTTCAATTGGAGACTTTGACCCAATTTTACAAAGAAAGTATAGATGTCTTTGATATTAGAAATGAAGGGGGGAAATTTAAAAAAAAAATTTTACTTGATAAGATTTAATGTTTATGCCCCTATTTATAAAAAAAATATTTGAAACAATGAGAAATGGGGAATAATGATTATATCACTATAATAAACCCCCTACAAAGTTCTCATTTACAGATTAGTTTTCCATTAGCGTACCAAACGGGACAGAAGACTTGCCTTTGCCAACTGCTTGTGATTGAAATGAAAATGAAACAAAGAAAATAAATTTAGAGCCAAATAAATTCTTAGAAAATGAAATATTAAATTATCTTCTTGACCCATTTGAGTTGAATCCTTATGACACAAATTCTTCTCTTCAATACGTTGGGTTGAGCTGATGTCACAAAGGTTTGGAAGCGGAACATCTCCACTAACTTCTCTCCTCACTTGAACAGGTGAGATTTATTCAGTAAAAATGTTATTATAATATTAAATATTAAATAATAAAATAGATAGATAAATTTATAGTATTAAAATTTGATGTGAATAGTTTGCAATTGTAAATTTTTAGTATATTTAATATTATAACAATATTCTTATATAGTTTTGGATTTCAACCATTGAAAGTTAATGTAATAGTAGAGATATCACATAAAAAGAAAACGGAGAGAAAAGTTAGTGACGACATTCTCATCCTAATTTGGAGACCTTTACTAATGCTTTATGATCAATGTATGGCTGAAAATCCTCATATCAATGTTAACTCTAAGATCTTATTTGATACGAAGCATTGAAAATGAGAGGTAAGGATTGTGATTAGAATTGAGAAAACATATTAAAAGAGTGTTTAGCGTGAGAAATTTCTTGTTACATGTAATTAAACAAGCTTGTGTGTGTGGGATCGGAGAATACCATGATGGGATGTGGTATTTTCTAATCTCACTGTAATAAGTTTGTTTAATCCCATATAACAAGTAATTACTTATGGTAAATATTTTGTTAATAATTTTTATCAATTGCAATCTTAGTTCCTATTTCTCATTTTTAATACTTCGTACCAAACGAGATCTAAAATTCTAAAGAATTTTCAATAACTATACTGTTATATTTTAGTTATTTACATATAGCAATGTATTGTATTGTGTTTAAAGAAATAAAGGGAGGCGAAAACATAAATTTAAAGAAATTATCGAGAAACAAGTTTTTTCAAATAACACGTATATCCACCAAAGTTCGCGGGTCAATGTCATTATATACGTATCAAGTGGAGAACTTCTAAGACTCCATCGGAAACTGTTGAAGCCGACAAAATTTGAAGACTTGACAAATCCAAAACTAAAATTTAACAATCAAACTGATTTTAAAATCACCGGGTTGGAATTGCCTGAAAAATTCATAAACTGATATTTGCGTTTGTAAGTATAAACACATTACATTACATGAATCATGTACTTAATTTCCTATTAAACCTTAAATTCGAAATATTTTTATTAAGAGGTCAAAATTTTGGGCTAAAAAAACTCAATTTATTTTGAAGTTCATTCCCACATATATACTCTCAGATCTCATTTATAAATCATATTTAACATGTTTCATTGAGATCAAGAAAAACTTTAAACATTACCACCGTCAATCTTTAATATAAAAGCTAATTACAGATTTAATATGATCATAAATATAAGACCACAATCGTTTTTTATCCACTCCAGAGTAGCTCTTATGGTAATTGCACATATTAAAGGTTCCATGATAAAGCGATTCTAATGCACATGATTAACTAGGATATTTAGATAAGATAATATATAATTACAAATAATTAACTTAACTAATTTTTTTTAATATTCACAAATTAGTTATCTAGCTCTTATATTAAAAACTAGGAGTAGTATTAACTTTATCTTAAATTTTAATAAATTTTCAATTTTGTTCTTATTTTATATACATTATATCATATGAGAATAAAATCTACACAATAATAAATGACAAATAAAATAAAATTGTTTGCCAAAAAAAAAATTGTACATTCATATGAAAAATCTAATAATACATCTTATAAATAAGACCAAACAAGAATTTTCTCGATACCGCATAAATGAACATTAGTGATCATATATAATCTAATTTAATTACTAACATGGTCAAGAAATATGGAATTTTGTGAGGCAGATCAATTTGATAATTTTACTTTATGCCAAATAAACAAAAATTTTAATTAAGAACTTAAAGTGAAATATGAGAGATCTTTTATAACATACTATTTAGAAAAAGTAACTAAATTTGAACATTATTTGAATATTAGGAGTGTGGCAGAGATATAAAGAGATTACCATACTATCAAGAAATTTTTTTGGGTATTATTTGAATGGCGAGTTAAAAGGTTTAGAAGTGACAATATTCAAAAGTGATCCCTCATTGTCCAGCTGCCGTTAGTTCCTTTTTTTTCCCGAAATTTTGGTTTTGAGTGGTTCTAATTACTCAAACCGTTAAACATGTTATAATACACAATACAAAATAATAGATAATAATAATACACACAGGGAGAAATAGTATAACTTATGTTTGATGTTAAAGATGAAAAGGGAAAATTAAAAACAATAATTTTATTTGATAAAATTTAATGTTTATGCCCTTATTTAGAAAAAGGCATTTCAAACAATGAAAAATAGGCAATAATGATTATATTGTTATGAAAAATGAGAAAAGTACAAAGATTGAGATGAGGGAGATGGAGAAAATAAGAGAAAATTGGAGGAGAAATCAACGGGGAGTTCTCATTCACTTCATTGTCTCAAATGTGCGTACATCATCTCCTATTTATAGGATCCCAATATTGAAGACTAACATAAAGAGTTACTAGTACATAAAGAAAGGAATTAAGTAACATATAATTCTACAATTGGAGGTTATAGGAAATCAATACTTGAAACCCTTCAATTTGGGAGTTATAAGGTATAATGCCATTAACCATGAGAAGGAATCCCAAGGGGCTAAGGAGTTATGAACATCCACACAACATAATATTTACAACACTCCCCCTTGGATGTTCATAAACAAATATTGTGCCTCATTAAAACCTCACTAGGAAAAACCCAGTGGGACAAAATTCTAATAAAGGAAAAAGAGTACACAATATACATTGAAGCTGCTTCGTTAAAAACCTTAACAGAAAAACCCCATAGGACAAAATCTTGGCTAAGGAAAAGAGTACAACATGATCTTTACTCCCCCTAATGACAACATCACTTTTACTCCCCCTGTCAACAGCATCACTCTCTATCATTTTATCATAATAGAGTATACTAATTTCTCAAGTTGTCCAATGCTTTTTCAAGCATATCTTCTTTTTAGCTGAACTATGCATCGTATGTCGTCATCAAATTATATTGAAATGTATTTATCTAACGTATCTTCTAGATATGTGAAATTATCAATATATTCTTTACTTGTACTGAGAAAACTGCAAAGAAGGTTTATTCTGAAAAATACTATAATATATCTTGTATCGACATAATTAATTTAATTTGAATAAAATGATATCATGTAATAATTTCATAGAACTACATATCCAATCTCAATTTCGTTATTCACACGCATACCTGTAAAAACTTATCTTTACCAATATTGACAATATATGTAAATATTATTATAGAATAAATATATGTGACTTCTAATCTATTTAGTTGAATATATTTTGCAAACAAAATTATCATAACAAAATCAATCATTTTGCAATCATTTATGCATTCAATAACTTGATCTACGGGTCAAGTAAAATACGAAATTATTTATTTTCTAATACATTTTCTAAGCCAGATATATATACTTAGATTATCTTATTCAACATAATATTTTAGGTATTGGATGATTTTTTTTCTATATAAATACTTCTGGCATTTTAAATCCCTCAAAAATTATCATGTAAACTTCATTATTTAGTAAGCCATATGTATAGGCTATAACAATATCTAATAGACGCATATTTCATATTTCATATTTCATATACTGCCAAACTAGTAATATATGTAAAAATTATTGCATCCATCACAAAATATTATGCCTAATCATAATCACTGGACCTTTGTGAAATTCTTTATTTTCACAAAAAATATTCATATGTCACATAATAGCTTTGTATTTGATGTGTTTGGACTGTAGGTCCATAATTTTCACATATTAAAATAATAATTATATTTCCATTGCATCTTTTCTCTTTTCCTTTTGCTTTTGGCCAAATTTCTATCTTCATATAAGATCCTCTTTAAAATCACGTGATATTATTATCAAAAACGTTGTCAACAACTTTATCTTTTTGGTTCCATTTTTCCTCTTGTGATATAACTTATTGAGATCTCTTCATTACTTTTCAGGTACCTGAACCTCTTCTGGGGTTTTTTTTTTCAACTAGTTATGTCTCAGCACTCTTCTAGAGTACACGTCTCTTTAATATAACTTTTAAATTTCACGCTCCTTTTTGTTTGATATAATTATATTGGAACCAATTAATTTCTCATACTTCAGGCATGTCTCACTTTTATTTATACTAATTGGAGCATTTTCAGCTGGAATATGAGATTTAGTAATACTCACTTAGGTCAGTAATAGCATCTGGCACATATTTTGTAATATCTCATGACTGCATTCTTTGATGAACTTCTAGTTCATACTATCATATATCTGAGGATCTATACTTGATAATAATAATGCATTCTATATGTTATCTTTTCCAGCTACTTAATTTCTCCCCCTCATGTTGGGAAAGCTTTGCTCATGTTGGGAAAATTTTGTCGAATGACAATCAATTAATCATGCAATATGAGTCGCCTCAATTCATTTGCTTCTTTTAGAAACATCCCTTTTGTTTCTTTTAGATACAAACAAGAAGAAGGAGGTTCTTACCCAACATTTATTCCAATTTTTTATATCCATCTATATGTATATTGTGGTGGATCAATAGACATAAGCATTGCACATTCAAACTTTTAAGATGGAAAGTATTTGGCTCCTGACCAAAAGCCAATTTCATTGGGAGAATTTTGTTGGCTTGATTTGTATAAATGTTGCAACATGTCAAACTAAACAAGCCAACACTGAGATGAAGATCTTGTTCTCAAAAGTATTGATCTAGCCATTCATGGAGGCTAATAATTCTGCCAGATCGTTCTGTTAAGTAGACTTTTCAATTGTTTTTCTAACAAATGCATGTTGATCACTGAAATTCTGGGATATAAATTCACAATCTTTTTCAATAGAAATTTTCTGGATCTCATAGTCTGGAACTTGTGCACTCAACATAATGATTACTCAAATAATTTTGCAAACTTCAGGTTGCAAATTAATAATAGTAAAGAATATATTGATAATTTCACATATCTAGAAGATACGTTAGAGGAATACATTTCAATATAATTTGATGATGACATACGATGCATAGTTTAGCTAAAAAGAAGATATGCTTGAAAAAGCATTGGACAACTTGAGAAATTAGTATACTCTATTATGATAAAATAATAGAGAGTGATGCTGTTGACAGGGGGAGTAAAAGTGATGTTGTCATTAGGGGGAGTAAAGATCATGTTGTGCTCTTTTCCTTAACCAAGATTTTGTCCCATGGGGTTTTTCTGTTAAGGTTTTTAACGAAGCAGCTTCAATGTATATTGTGTACTCTTTTTCCTTCATTAGGATTTTGTCCCACTGGGTTTTTCCTAGTAAGATTTTAATGAGGCACAATATTTGTTAATGAACATCCAAGGGAGAGTGTTGCAAATTAATAATAATACATGTAACCATCTTATAGATGCATCTATCAAATTTATTGAATACTTGTATGGTTTACATGTTATCAGTATGGGCCCATATATCTAATTTTGATATATTTTCAGAAATGTAGAGATATATTCCAAATCATAACTAGTGATATCAATATAATCAATTTTTCTCTTAGAACAAGAACTATATGAACTCTTGAATCATATAATATGTTGTCTATTTATGAAGAATCTTCTGGTTCTTCAATGGATGTCAATAATAATCATCAATGATTTGTTACATCATATATATGATTCGTGATAATCAAACAAGGCATACCAACTATAAATCTAATTAGACAAGTAAACTTCTGGTTTACTGTAATAAGTTTCTTATATAAATAAAACTTTATTTAACATCAACTCACACTTGTATTAATTCAATTGGGCTATTGCATTTTAGATCCTTTGTAGAATCAAAGTTCTGATGTTGATCAATGGATCATATTTTTCACTATCAATTCTTTGTCCGCCCAAAAAAAAATTGCATTAGTTCTTCAGGAACTATATTAATATTTTTACACATAGTTCTTCAGGAACTATGTGATTTGAGAAGAATGAGGAGACAAATTCATCTTAATAACATCATAGTAGATAATAATGAATAACTATTAATATCATAAATTTAACTTGCAATATATATAGAATTTACACATACTGCAAAGATGATTTTGTCCAACCAAATCAAAATCAATGTTAACTATTTATAACAAATTTTCTAATAAAATTAAATAACTTTATATTCTCTCAATTCAAATGTGACATAAATATATGATTTTTATTTTTCTCACAAATTTTACAACAAGACTAATTTAATTTGAATATATAAGATCAATGATTCATCATTTCAAAAAAAAAAGGATTAACATACCTCTTACCATTATAATAGAGGAATATAAATATCCAATTTTTTTTATTATTTTATTTCAAAATGTTCAAAACTTGAAAGATTAAATGGTATTTGAACTAATCTAACATTCATAGAATTTTCTTAAAATTATAATTATCATTTGCACATGCTTAATTTTTTTTTCTCATAAGCAAATTCATATAGTTGAAAGGAATATAAAACGTAAATGATCTTTTAAAATAAACTTTTTGAGAACAAAATATAAAATTGAATGTATTGTTTAGAATTTTTCAACAATAATCAAGATACCATATATCATTTATTTAATTTGCAACACTCAAAATATGTCATTTGGAAAAAATACTTACTTATTATATGAATGCTTAATTTTTCTTTCTCAATTAATTTCTTATTTAGTTAAACTCAAAACAACTTTAAATGCTTATAATAAAATTTATTGTCAATAAACTACAATAAATCATTCAAACTAAGATCATACAAATAGCATATAAATAAACAAAATATTAATAATATATCATCTCTTTAATTTGCACACAAATAGTACAATAAAATATCAATATCATAATATGACCATTTTTTCTTTCATAACCAATTTTAACATTTACTTTCAATGGATATACTTGTCCATATGACTTCTGGTCATATTGTAATATTTGCCCATAATTGTTTTTAACTATAGAAGTATCACCATCTTCTTAGTTATGGTTTAATATTTCAAATAAAACTGTTTTATGCCATTTGATGTTTGAACCATTAGCCTGCAGAGCTTTGATACTTGTCACCATGTAGCGTTCAGGGCTTTGATATTTGTTACTATTAGATCATCAAAGTGCCATAGATTTTTCTTGTCATTCCATTTAAAGGCATCCATAGTATTCTTTCACAAAAGAACAATTACAAAAGTGATATGACTTCTGGTCATCTAATCACATATGGCTTCCAGCCATTCAATAAAATAAAATTAAATAATATTGTAATGAAATAAATTAAATAAATTCAAATTCATAATCAAATATAAATAACAAATAAACCCAAATATAAATAATATTATATAATCATATATATAATATTGTGATAGATATAAAATGACATAATATAAACCAAACTGATATATGTAAACAAACAATGAAACAAGAAGTATTGAAAAATAAATATAATAAATAACATAATATCACAATGGGGAAATAACATAATTAAAATATATGAAAAGAATAAATTAATAAATAACATAAAAAAAACAAATAATATATAGCAAATATATAGAAAATTAAAATTAGACGTGATAATAAGATAAAAAGAATAATTGGGTAAGGAGAAGTTAGTAAAAAGTATTATCATATACTATAAGAATATATTAATTTACAAAAGACCCATACCTCAAATCTTCAGAGCAAATTCGTGCTGATAACGTGTCATGAAAAATGAGAAAAGTACAAAGATTGAGATGAAGGAGATGGAGAAAATAAGAGGAAATTGGAGGAGAAATCAAGGGGGAGTTCTCATTCACTTCATTATCTCAAATGTGTGTACATCATCTCCTGTTTATAGGATCCCAATATTGAAGACTAATCTAAAGAGTTACAAGTACATAAAGAAAGGAATTAAGTAACATATAATTGTACAATTGGAGGTTATAGGAAATCAATACTTGAAACCCTTCAATTTGGGAGTTATAAGGTATAATGCCATTAACCATGAGAAGGAATCCCAAGGGGCTAAGGAGTTATGAACATCCACACAACATAATATTTACAACATATATGAGTATAAATCATAAATTATGCCCAAAAAATTAGGGAAAATTGCATCAAGATTATCACCCGAGAGAATTAAATACAAAAAATACCTCAAAATCATTAAATTAATTTGAACTCTTAAGATATCTCATGACAAGAGATTCTACTTGTTTAATTATTAAATTATCCTCATTTTTTTAAGTATACATTAACAACTAAAAGAACAGTCGTTAATAATTTAAGATATAATTATTAATAACTATTACAGTATATATTAACAACGCATGTATCAAATCTTTATAATGCGATGAGAAAATGTGTTGTTAATATCTATCATAATAGTTATTAATCGTTATATTTTAAGTTATTAACGACTACCTTTTTAGTTGCAATGCATACTTAAAGAAAAAAACAAAGGTAATTTAATAATTAAACAAGTAGAATTTCTTGCAATGAGGTTCTTTGAAATTTCATATTAATCTGATGATTTTGAGAGATTTTTTTTTATATATAATTCTCTTAAGTGGTATTTTAGTGTAGTTTTTCCAAAAAAATTTCAATGATGGATTATTTGTCCATAAGCGTACCATACAGGGTAGAAGTCTTGAAACGAAAATGCATCAAAGAAAGCTCAGCCAAGTAAATTGTTAAGAAATGAAAAATTTTAAATTATCTTCTTCACTCATTTGAGTTGACACGATTGTTTGTTTGAGTTAATGTTAAAATTATGATAGTGTTATCATTTTTTTCTCCAGCTGTTACAAAAGAATTTTGGACCAACAAAAACGTATGGTACGCTTATGAGAAGACTAATAAATAAGAATAGGGTTTGGTGAAGAGCGGCACATAATGATTTTTCAACTTTTTTTATCTGTTCAAACCTAATAATTTTGTATACTGTTATAATATGAGAGAGAAAATGAGATAAATGAGAAAAAATGAGATAACTAAGGAGTAGAAGGAAAAACAAAATAAAGAAGACAATAATGACATTAACAATGAAAAACTCCTCCTAAATCATTTATTGTCGATTTTATGTAGGTTATATCTTTATGACACTTAAAGGTTAGGAATCCGGGTTATGGACATTAACTCATGCAATATCCATAATATATAGTTTAAGATTTACTATTTTCATATTTTATATTTATTTCAAATTTTCAATTGTTTTATATCTAATATGTGCTTAATTGACAACTTGTCAGCATCATAACTTAGCATGGATTTATATGTATTAAATATTGACATTGATATTAAAGATCTTTGGGATACTTGTTTACTACTGTCATTATGTGTTATTATCAATAACGATATAACTCGTATTTGAAGGATTCGATAACTGGGAGGAAAGTGAGAAAAGTATGAATGAACTAAGATATAAATAAATACCTGAAAATTATTTTATTTTTGGAAAAATTGGTAGATTGAAGTACTGATTTCACTTTTTTTTTTTTCCTTTTTCCTACTTCACATTTACAATATTTCATTGACCCTTGTTTTCTATGGCATTTTTGTCACGCCCTGAAAATTAAGGGGTGACCGGCACGGAATATGAGAACTCACATTCCTAAAGCCTTTAAGACATATAAACAAATGCTTGCCATAAAAATTACAAAGATCTTAAGGGTTCACCCATTATTTCTAGTTCACACATATATATTTCTTATTGTCAAAATAGTAAGTTTTTTTTTTCTGTTTTTAAATGTAAACTTAGATTTACATCATTAAAAGATATTCAGAAACGTATCCACAAGCTTTAATTAACAATGGGTGTCTTTGCTGTTCAATTGGAGGTACAAGGACTAAATAGTTTCCATTAATAAAAATAAGGTAAAGAAAGTGCTACAAGAATAAATTATGCAATATAATCATGTAAAATAAATAATTTACCATTGTTTTTAAATTCTTAATAAGCCATGAAAACATAAAAGAAAATATATAAAGAGGTTTTGATATAAGAAAAAACTTTATTTATAAATTCAAATCATGAAATAGTGTCAAAAACTCTTTTCAGTTGAGGACTTCCACAGAACGAGTAACAAGCGTGGACACACAGTCCACGAGGGTAAGTAACCAACAGGCATGGCCAAAGCCATGAATTCAAGCGCTGGAACGATACCCACGAATATCAAGCAAGCTCGATGTTAACCATGGCACACCATCACAAGCATGACCGAAGCCACAAATACAAATGCAGCCAGAGCCACGAATGACAAGCGCAGCCGAAGCAAGTGAGCTCGATATTAACCATGGTGCACTAAGAGGTAACAGTACTGCTGTTAGCAACCAACGTTCTGTATTCAGTCCTCAGAAAAAAAAAAAAAACATTTTTCAAGCATGCATGGGATCAATATACCATTAAATGAAAGATATCTGTATCCCATAATGAAATCTTATAAAGAAAAGATATTTTATAACAAATGATCCCAGCATGAAAGTTTTCAAATAACATTTTCAAAACTCTCTTTCAAATTCCAATAGTCACTGAAGAAGGATTCTTCTCAAACAGTATAAGTTCATACAGGGACATTTTTAAAATATATAAATCATTATTCAAAATCATTATTTCCTCTGGGCATTCAAATATCAATAAACAAATATTATAGTTCCAACAAATCTGTTTTCAATCAAATAATATTTAAAACAAAAACATTGATAATATAAACAAATATGACATTGAAAAACATATCATTTATAAAAATTATCATGAAGCGCTGTTCACTAAACAGCTACTTATCTCAATCATACTCTTACTTTCGTTTATAATGTGCTTACTCCTAAATCTCCTGGTGTCACAGAACCAAAAGAATTTTTCATAACAATTTATTCAATGAAATTTTAGTTAATTATTCTTCTTCAGTAATTCTCAATAATTAAAAATATGAGCTTATTTATATAAATATTTCACTCAATGCCAACGTTCAAGGGATTTTATTTAAATTTCTGTAGAGTTTTATATATGGATATTATATCAACCTTTCAAAAACATTTTTCTAATTCAGCTCAATAATACTGCACAATAATCCAACTCCTTTGTTACATCATTCCATAAACCAATTTGTAAATATCCGTTAATCTTAGTTTAATTAAATTCTTTTGCAAGATTGCACAGCTATTCCAAGCACATCTTAGCTCAACTCACATAATAAATATCAGGCTATAAAAATCAACAACCATATAGCTCTTGAGCATCCAAATAACTAGTTACAACATCTTCATTATCATGTTTTACTAATAGCCAAGCAACTACAAACACTCTAAATACAACACGAAGCTACATAAGTTAATTTCTCAACATTATTAACATAACAAGTAATTAGATTCCATAGTTCTACTTTTGCAATCATCACAATATTAATATAAACATATCCAAATACTTCATTCCATCATGTCTAAACCAAACAAAATCTCCAAGTCTCATTCTTCATTCACACAGTTCGTCAAACACCTTATAGGCATTCAAAATAACTCAACAACCAAACCTCTTAATCCACAAGCTGGCAACAGTGAAGCATTGCTAATTGCTAATTAACACACACATATGTTTCAGCATCCACATTCAAATAAACTCATCAAATCCATTAAACCAAAATTCATCAAAGTTCAATGTAATACCCCCCGGGCCAAACCATACATCAACGCCAAACTGAAAATGTGTGTGTGTATATACAATCTCAATACAATTCCACATACTCCCATTCATCAGAGTAAAAGATTAAATACAACAGAAGTAAATTATCTCCAATCCACTCCCCACAACAGCAGCAGCAAAAACAGGGGAGAGAAGAACAGGGAAAACTTCTCTCAAATACACTGCTACTCAAGATAAAAACAAAAAGGGATTTGAGCTTACCTAAATCCCTAGTAGTAGCGACTAAGATGGAAGAGAAAAATGAGAATGAAGCTCAATCCTTTCTAAGCTACCAAGGCACCGATCAGAGCAAAGAAGAAAATAGAATGACAAAGCT
Source organism: Neltuma alba (assembly GCF_004799145.2). Taxonomy (NCBI): domain Eukaryota; kingdom Viridiplantae; phylum Streptophyta; class Magnoliopsida; order Fabales; family Fabaceae; genus Neltuma; species Neltuma alba. The sequence goes on from NW_021637771.1 coordinate 163,751, forward strand.
TTGAAGGAAGCAACGTAGAGCTCAGCATTACCGGCACACCCACAGCACGCACGCCGCCGACGAACGCACGAATAGGGGAGGACGGTGGAAGGAACGATGGAATCACAAGATGGGGTTAGGGATTTGAGGTTCACACTCCAGGAGCTTTCTCTCCCTTTTTCTTTTTCACCCCAAGCGATGCACTGATAGGCAGTAGCAGGAAAAAATAAAATAAAATATCATTTAAACTTAAATCTTCCAATTTTTTTTAAAGGAAATGTTGTAATTTAATTTGAAAAACAATAATAAAATTCCCCTTTTTAGCGAACCCAAGATTTGAAGCAAATGCATGCTCAACAACCTCCACTGCTACCCAGCCCCTGACTTTTCTTGATCACTAGACCACAATAAATAATAAAAGAATTAATTAACTTATAATTACATTATCAAGATTATTACAATTATTATTTTTCTTATCTCTGTTTTTTTTAATGAATTTTTTTTTTGTTTGAAGAAGAGCTTACTTTCAACTATACCCATTGTTATAAAATTTAAATCATACCCTTTTTTTTTTTAAATTTACTTGATCAATTAATGAGTACCGAAGATTTTAAGAATTTTTAAATTTCTGGGTCATTACAATTTTAATGATGTCAAATAAAACTGTCAAAGAAACAACCAGTGTTAAAAAACAATTATTTATTTATTTAGGAAAAAAAGTGTCACATAAATAGTTGATGGGCCAAAATGCTTTAAAATTTTTAATAAAATTATACTGCTTATTTTAAATTCCTATTTGCACCATTGTTTTGAGAAATCATGCACAACACCTAACCTTCTATATACTGATGAAGTCATTTTAATGTTTGTGAATCGCTAATGTCAGGTTTCTTACTTGGGTAAAACAGGTAAAAAATTTTTTTCCAATTTAAAGCATGAACCATTTGAAGATGGAATTCCAATACAGAATTTGAGCCTGAAAGTAATATTGAAATTCATTGTCTAAATAATTTAAACTTCTAGAATAACTGACAAGTGATTCACAATAGACTCTATCTTAACCTATATTTGTTTCATCTATAAAGATTTCAAACCATATACTCCTCCGGTCCTAATTATAAGACCCAATTGACTTATTTGAGGAGATTAATGAAGTAAGTTAAGTTGGTTATTTATAATAAATAAGTGTTGTCATTCCTAAAATATCCTTGCTAATTAAGTATATTGGCTAAAACTATTATTATTAGAAGGATTATCTTGGAAAACAATGCATAAATATAAGAGACAAAATGGATTGGGTCTTATAATTAGGATCAAATAAAAAGTCAAATTGGGTCTTATAATAAGGACCGAAGGAGTAATTCTATAATATTATGTTATATTGTAACAACCATCCCAGTTGATGGCTCTTACCTGGACTTGGCAGAGCTCCCCTCCCCATGAAAGATACAAAAGTTATATTTACATAGAGCAAGTAATAATGACTTGCTCACATGATTTAAAATGAGGAAAGAAGGGGGACAAGAAGTCGTGGTGGGATCAAGAAGTGAGAAAAAGGACTCGTGAACCGACAGCGTTCCCACAAGCTCAATCCTTTTTTATATTATATCAAGCACTAAAACCAGTTATCCCTTCTGAGTCATTATTTCGAGTCTTCATCAATTCATTCTTCTGAGCAAACCCGCAGCTTGCACTAACTCAACAGTCCCACATTGGAATTACCATGGAAGCACCATGTCTTCTTGAGCTTCAGGGGAGAAGCCACTCGAAATAGCTTCACAGGTCACTTACATGCTGCTCTTGAACGAAGAGGTATCATAACTTTCATAGATGATGAACTTAGGAAAGGAGAAGATATCACCCAAGAACTCCTCCAGGCAATTGAAGAATCTCTCGTCTTCATTGTTATTCTTTTCCCACCTAACTTATACCCTATCACATAACCGACCACAGGCAATTTACGCATGGGATTAATTAAGTAATCAAATTTGGTCTTCTTTTTGCGTTACCTTGTGCCATTTTTTCCCTATGAAATGAGGAAATTCTGTAAGAATGTGGGGAAATATGAGGACATAAAGTCATGATGGAGTCAAAAAGCGAGAAAAATTAAGAGTCGTGAACCAACAATGTTCACACAGGCCCATCCTTTTCCACAAATATATCACTTGTAATTTATTTTTATAGCTAAAGTATACTTTTAGTCATTTAATTTTAGACAAAATTTTAGTCTAGTATCTTAATTTTGAAAAGCATATTCTAAGTTTTTTAACCTTGAATTCATTAGTCTTCAACGATAATTTTTTTGTAACAGTCATGATTATTTATAAAATTAAATTAAACTCGACATGTTAGCATCTAAAAGTATGTTTTATCAACATTGTTAACAATTGCAGGGATAAGGGACCAAAAACATACTTTTTAAAGTTACGAGACTAAAATGAAACCTTGTATAATGTTAAAAAAACAAAAGTATATTTTAGCCTATCTTTATACATCAAAGAAAGCATTAAGTTGGCAAAGTTTTTAAAATTTATCTTTAAATTTTTTTCTCTTTCTGCATTTCATTTTCCTCTCTTTACAACAAGAATTAAATAAATGATAGGATTGTAAAATGATCATTAAATACCTTAAATAAGTAACTCATATCTAGGACAAAACATTTTTTACTATAAGTGATTTATATTAAGTACGGAGTGATATCAAGCACCAGAAATTGAACAGAAAGTAAAATAAGTGTGATATCCAATCTTTAATATAAAAAATAGATAGCTAATTTACAAATATTAAAAAAATTAATTAAGATAGTTATTTATAATAAATGGATATTGTTTTACATAACTTAAAATATTCTTGTTAGTTATGTGTATTGAAGCTACCACCATGCGAAAATTCCTTAACATTTGTAATATATAGGAGATTACTACTTGAGAACAAAATGGATAAATATTTGAGACAAATATATTAAGATTTTATATTTAAGACCAAATGAAATCTCCAACTAACTCTTATATTTGAGACAAAATGAATGAGGTTTGTGTAACGATCCCCCGGAATGTCTACTTTCTACACCGATTGTGATATTAGCTAATGAATAGAAAGTAATTTTTTTTTAAAGAAAATGAATTTGATATTACCTTTTCATACCGGCCGCAAGCAGAACCAATTTAGAAATAAATTTTTTAAACAAATTAAATAATTTAAATTAATTATATACTCTGGTTGTTAATTTAGCTGGTGTAGAAAGTGTTTATTGCCATTGGTCGAGAAATTAAAGTCAATTATATACTCTGGTTGTTTAAGAACTAGCTGATTATAATTTTGTAAGATAGAAACATGAAAATGGTAAATTCAGAAAATCAACCACGAGTTTGACAAAATAATTGGTAGACGACTTTGACGAAGACTTGTCCTTCCAGTCATAAGTCATGGCTGGATTAAGAAGGATTCATGAACCAACAATGTTCACACAGGCCCATCCTTTTGCATATATCAAGCACCAAAAACCGATGATCCCTTCTGAATCTACCTCTTATAATCATTGTTCCGCGTCTTCAATTCATTCTTCTGAGCAAACCCACGATTTGCAATGAACTCAACAGTGCCCCGATGGAAGTACCATGTGTTCTTGAGCTTCAGGGGAGAAGACACCCGCAATAGCTTCACAGGTCACTTACATGCTGCTCTTGAACGAAGAGGTATCATAACTTTCATAGATGATGAACTCAGGAAAGGAGAAGATATCTCCCAAGAACTCCTCCAAGCCATTGAAGAATCTCTTGTCTCCATTGTTATTCTTTCCCCAAACTATGCATCTTCTCGTTGGTGTTTGGCTGAACTCCAAAAGATTCTTGAATCCAAGCGATCTTTGGGAAGAGAAGTGGTTCCGGTGTTCTTTAACATAGATCCATCTCATGTGAGACGTCTAAGAGGTGCCATTGGAGATGCCTTTAAAAGCCACAGGGAGAGATTTGCTGACAAGGTCCAAGGATGGAGAGATGCTTTGCGTGAAGCTGCAAATATATCTGGCTACGACTGCAACCACCGGCAAGTTTTATTTTGTTCCCCAAGTTACTTTTGATCACTTTACTTAATTTTTGCACATGCTCCTCCATCCATTTAAAGATGCTCATGAGACCCAAAAGCCCGCAATGCCCACTCAAACCCATTAAAATTATGTTAAGCCTGATCCTAAAAAAGTAGCCTGGAAAATAATTAGACATTTTTAGGCTAGACAGGGTATTAAACATGGTATGCCACCTACCCATTTAGTCCTACTAGAGTTTACATATACAATTCTATTTAATATTTAATATATATTCATTATATATAATTGTATTTAATATATATGTAGTATACATAGTTGGTAGAATTAAATATTTCAAGATTTAAGTTGTTGGAATATTCAAGGAATAAAAAACTAGATCGGTCAATAAACTAATTGTGCACTGATTCAAGGATTAATAGGTCAGATCGGGGTTAGATCAGAATTAAACCGGTAATAATTATGAAAATATGTAAAAAAAATGTAATTTAATTAAAATATGCAAAAAATATTCATATTCTAGTTATGAAAAAAATACAAGTTTATCTTTTTATTTTTACTTTTCCTTTTTATTCTCTCCCCTTTTCACAATGCATTAAATTTTACCCTTTAGCTTTATTTTTTTAATTTTTTTCTTGCCATATTTACATTTTTATTTTTACTTCTTATTCTATCTCTTTATCTCCTACGTAAACACTTGACATGTTTTACTTTTTCTCCACTCTGTTCTCCTTCCACGCTCATCCATCAAATCATGTCATTTGGCTTTGTTTTTCTCATCTCCCCGTGCGTGCTGACTCTCTTATCTCCTCTCTCTCTACCTCCCTCCCCAACGCTCCCCTCTTTTCTCTCTTCCTCCTTCCCTTCAATCAGTACTAGGGTCTCTTTCTTCTCCCCTCTCTTTCTCCTTTCCTTCCAAGAGCAACATGGGTCTTTCCTTCAATATTGAGATGAAGATATAACAGCAACAGTCAGAGTGTGAGTGACGGCTATGTAGCAAGAAATGAAGAGTGAAAACAACGACTGCAAGTACTAGCGAAATTTGATTGGAAGATTGAGCTTAAAACCGACAGACAGGAAAATAAATATGGAGTTTCTTTTCTTCTTTCTTCTTTTCATTTTTTTTTTCTCCAGATGGTCAATCAAACTTGGGTTTTTTTCTATAAAACATAGAGCCACATCGTTTTGGTCCAATTTGAGGGCAAAATAATTAAACCAGGTAACCCACTTCGACCAGTGATTACCCAGTTTAACATCGGTTTTGACCGATTTAACTGGGTCAACACCGATTCGAACTTTGACCAGTTCACCTACTAAGCCAGATCGGATACCAAGCTGGTTCATTGTTTTTCTAGTTGAACTAGCCAGTTCAGTCTGGTTTTTTCTTCCATGGACATATTTGATCATGGCTTTTGTGTGAAGATCTATCAAATTGTGTTTGATTATGTAATTATAAAGAGATCTAAAATGATAGATAGATATGTGGATTTGTAGTATAGTGTTCATATTTATTCTCTTGAAATATTTTAAGTTGTGGAATTGTAAATATATTTATAATCCAAAATATTATTTAGTAAGTCTACCCATGAAGATCTTCACATAATATGAAAAAGGTATCACTATTTGGGCGAGGAAGACCATCTCACCCAGCCTAGCACAGCCTTGCCTGCAAATACTCAGGCTCTCATTGGGTGGGGTTGAGCATTGGATTGCAAAATGTAGTCCATTCATCTTTCGGGCAAGGTCTCAGGTAAGGGTCTGGCCCTACCCATGTGCAACCTACATCCATCCTCTATCTTATCCAATATTTCTTTTATTTTTGAACTTATTTCTGATTATTTTCCCCTTCTTGCCGGGCCAAATTGTACTTTCAAAATATAACTTTGAAAAAAAAAATTACGAAGCATTTTCGATGTCTTGTTGGATAAAATATTTTTTATACGGAGCACTTTTCAAATGTTTTTTACGAATTCACCATCATAAATTTAAATATTTTCAAGGATAATGTTTTTCCCATCAGAATATTTTGAACTATCATTTTATTAATTATTATGATGTTTTATTGCGACAATTTTTTTCCTTTAATATATCCTTACCAAGTATTAATTACATAAATATTGAGCATATACAAAATTATGCCATCATTATTCCGTGTGTTCATAATAATATGAAAATATTTTGATTTTGGGGCGCAAACAAAATATTTCGAGTACACATATGAATTCGTCTGAAGGCATATACCCCCTCCATTATCAATGCATATGTATAAAAGGAATAATTCGGAACGACTTTGTGTTATCAAATGAGAGGTATAAAATAGAGTTCTAAAAATATTTAATGATATCATTCCAAAAATCCCCTAAAAAGATACTTAAAACTAGTGAATCAATTTCGACTCCCCATTTTCCCATGTATGTGGATTGTGGAGTAATGGCGAGAAAAATAGGAAAAATTTTCAAACCCTAACTCTTTTAATACTACCTCTGGTTCTTAATATAACAGCTTTTTGACATTTAATTATGTCCTAAATATAAGATTTCAATGTACTTTGTCTCTCATAGTTATTTATTTTTTTCAAAGTAGTCATTGTAGTAATTGTACATGTTACAAGTCTAGCTAATACAAATGATTAGTAAGGGTATTTTAGGAAAAATAACACTCATTTATTACAAATAATTAACTTAATAAACTTTCTTAATTTACTCAAATTAACCAACTAATTTTTATATTAAAGATAAAAGGTCATAGTGTTTATTGATGCGTGCATCGCTGTACTTGTACCTTAAATTTGATAAGGGTCTGTTTGGTTTGAGGGGAGGGAGGGGTAGGGGAGGGGAGGGGAGGTTTTATCCTCACCTTGTTTGGTTTGATTAAAAAGGAGGGGAGGGGAGGGTATTTAATGATCCCTTGTTTGGTTCAAGGAGGAGGGGAGGGATAGTAATAATCAATTTACCATTTTACCCTTACATATTAGTTTATGTTTTTTATTGATATATTATATAAATTAATTTACATCTTAATTTAAATTATATAATTTAATAAAAATTCAGTCTTATCATGTTAATATGTGTATTAAAAAATTGGTATAGTAATTTTTTATTCTAATTAAGATAATAATATATTTAAAATAATCAAATTAACAAATTTTATATGCTCTAAGAAAAATGAAATTTTATTTTCTTTAGGCTATCTTTTTTTCTAGCTTTAAAATATATTTAATAAATAATATATTTATAAAAAACAATTAAGTTTATAATATTATAATTTTTTATTTAAATAATTTTTTATTTTTAAATAATTTTATAATATATTTTTAATTATAATAATGTATATATTTTTTATTTTTTATACTTAGGATAATATATTTTTTATTTGAAATAAATATTATAATAATATATTTTATGGGTAGAAGTGAAATATTAAAAAAACCATAAGGGCATAATGGTCCAAAATTTTGGCTCCCCTCCAAAAACCCCCAATTTAGAAGGGAGCCAAAATGGGGGGAGGGAGGGGAGGGGAGGGGACATTTTAGCTCCCCTCCCCTTTAAAATTTTTAACCAAATGAGGGGAGGGGCTCATTTTCCCTCCCCTCGTCTCCCCTCCCCTCCCCTCCCCTCCAACCAAACACACTCTAAGAGACGGGTGTCCTAGTTAACCCATGCATTGTAAAAATAATTTTTAAATAAAGTATAAAATATGTTAGAAGAAGTTTTGGCCCCACCAGTTAGGGGTTAGTTCGTTTAAGATTAAAAAGATTTGATTTTAGTTCCGATAAACATGAGAAAGTTGTTAGAAATATAATGGGTTGTTGGAAGAATCAATAACAATCAATAACAAATAACAAACTCTTCCACCAAGCTTACGGCTTATTGATGGATCTTCTCACAAAACACTGTTCACAAGCCACTTGATTGTCATCTTGGGCTAAGTTGAAGCTGGCTTCTTGTCATTAATGTATTTGGCTCAAGAGAGTACATGCTCATGTAAGCGGATCAGGTAGTACAGTTTAAAATTCAAATACTATTCAAGTTCCAGCCTTACACGCTGTTACTTCATTGAGTTCAAATTTGAATTTGAATCCCATCTCATCTGGGTTTCAACGTTCTACTCAAACCCTCTCCTTCATCTCGTCTCTCAGCCTTCCCTCTAAAAATTTCTTCTTCCACCCCCTTTCCTTCATTGAGTGCCGTATTACTAAGTTTATAGTATTTCACGAAAGAGATGTCTTCTTGGGTTAACACTAAAAAGGCAGCTGCTAAGTTTGGAGTTACAAGTATGTATAACTGTTCTCATTTAATACCTTTGTAATTATGTTTGTCCACTTATCCACATTCCATTTTTTCGGAGATTTATGTTGCTGATATATTCAGATTGCCCGGAAAAGCTATGCTATGTTTTTCATGGGTTTGATCCGCTATGATTTCAAAAGGTGTTTCTTGTATATTTAGGCATTTCTAAACCCTCCTCTTTCCATCGTTGTTGTCCATCATCTGCTCTTATAGAAGATGGATTTTGATAATTTCTCTACTAATCATGCAGGGAACGCATAAAAAATATTAGATTAGGAGGTTTTATTTATTGCAGTATTCTATTGTGGAATACAATTGAATTGGTTGGAGTTCGCGAATTGCATGCATCCCGTGCAACGCACGGGAAACACAATCTAGTTTAAACTAAATATATGAGCCATGTGGGGTAAAAAGTTTATTTTGATAAGCTATTTGAACAAAAAGTATAAACAACAACAGAATATTATCCTATTAAGCTGGTTGGCCACATATATGGATCACACACAAGGTATCATTGTGCTCTATCAATAACCAAATATTTGAATAGATTGTTAACCGAAAAATCTTCCCCAAATAATTGCATTGCGTGTTCTTTTTTATATTCTTCTATCATGTTTTAAAAGACTCCATAATATTTGATCAATGCTCCTCACTAAGGCATTCAATAGCCTTCTTTGCATGTGCCCGAACCACCTCTAAAGATTATCTACCATTTTCTATTCAATAGGTGAAACTCCAACTCTACCACATATATGTTCACTACGAATCTTACAATGCATACATTTTGTCTTGCTTCTACTCAAACGAAAACTCTTTGACTTTAGGGGCCTTTTCCGTATCCCAAGTTTAGAGTTAATCTCTTCTCTAGACTAAGCTAAAAGAACTACACCATCTGCAAAAAGCATGCTTTTAGAAACTTCTTCTTTGATAAGCTGATTTAGAACATTTAGGACTAGATTAAACAAATAAGAGATCAAAGATGATTCCCTGATGTAGGCCAATCCTTAGAGAAAAATTCTTTATGTCACCTCTAGTATTATAACAGTAGTTGTTACCCCTTTTTATACATATCTTTTATGACTTTAAATACATGCGCCACACATAGTTTTCTTTGCAAATGCTCTCAAAAGTATGTCTTTGGCATGTGGTCATAAGCTTTTTGTTTTTGTATTTTTCCCAAATCAGTGAAAACCATATGCCAATCTATCCTTTGGTTCAATACTTTTCCACTAACCCTCATAGTAAATAAATTGCTTTTATTGTAGTCTTTCTTGGCATGAACCCAAATTGATCCGAAAGAATACAAGTATCTAACGTCAACCTATGTTCAATTATATTTTCTCACAATTTCATTGTGTGCCTTATAAGCTTAATCTCTCCGTAACTTGCACAATTCTGCATATTCCCTTTATTCTTGTGAACAGGGACCAAAGTAATTTTCCTCTGGTCATCAGGAATTTTTCTGGGGAGTAATACCTTATTACATAGATTTGAAAGCCACAACACACCCTGCTTGGACATTTTCAAACTTCAATAATTAAGGACGCCAACAACTTTATTATTTTACATTTTCTTAAGAGCTTTAACCTTGCCAACTCAGCAATAAAACGACATACATATGCTCGCCTTCTCTCCCTGTCAAATCCTCTAAAAACTAAAAATATATCGAACAGAACTTTCACGGGTATACTAAATTACCATTTGATTATTCCTTTCTACGTGCAGGCATGAAGCAAAACTCATTGAAGAAATTACAGCAGAAGTATGGGCAAAGGTACACCCTAAATTACCATATTGTTGCAACAATGAGCTCATCGGCATCGAATCGAGAGTGGAAGAAGTGAATTCACTTTTAAAGATTGGATTTTGTGATGTTCGCTTAATAGGAATATGGGGAATGCCAGGTATTGGAAAGACAACTCTTGCGAGAGTTGTCTATGATAGAATTTTTCGCCAATTTGACCTCAGTTGTTTTCTTGCTGATGTGAAAGAAAGCTCTGAAGCCAAGGGCTTGGTTGCTTTGCAAAGGAAACTTCTCTCCAAACTCAAGATAAAAGGCATAGAAGTTGATGATTCACATGATGGAAAGAATATAATAAGAAACCTGCTATGCAACAAAAAAGTTCTAGTTGTCTTGGATGATATAAATGAAATAAACCAACTAGAGGACCTTTGTATAAGGCAGGGTTGGCTGGGTCCTGGGAGCAGAGCAATTGTGACGACTAAAAATATGCATGTATTGATAGAGCATGGAGAATTTGAAATTTATAAGGCTGAATTGTTAAACAATGATGAGTCTCTACAGCTCTTTTGTGAGAATGCTTTTAAAAGGGATCAACCTCTAGAAGGTTATTGGAAGTTGTGTGAAGACGTCATCCACCATGCTCAAGGCCTTCCTTTAACTCTTGAAGTGTTGGGTTCATATTTTTGTGGAAGAAGTGAACTTGAATGGAAAGAAGGTTTGGAGAAAATCAAGAAGTCTCCACCAAGCAATATTCTAAAGAGGCTTAGAATCAGTTATAATGCATTAAGTGATACGGAGAAGAAAATATTTTTAGATGTTGCTTGTTGTTTTAAAGGAATGGTCAAAGACCAAGTGACAGAAATATTTGAAATATGTGGTGATCTTTATCCAACACTTGGAATAAGAGAACTTGTTGAGAAATGCTTGTTGACAGAAAATCATAGTAATGATGGTGCATGTTATCTGGGTATGCACGATATCCTTCAAAAAATGGGCAGAAGTATTGTTATAGAGGAATCGCGTAAAGATGTTGGCAGACGTAGCAGGCTATGGTCGCTGGAAGATATTGATCATGTGATGACAAAAAACAAAGTAAGCAGCTTCCATTGAGAAATGCATTAAACTTTGCTGTAATTTACAATATTTAAATTGTTTTTTTTTTTGGTAGGGCACTGATTTGGTTGAACTTATACATCTTCAATCACCTATGCCATATGAAGCGAATTGGGACCCTGAAGCATTCTCTATGATGCGGAGCCTCACAATACTCATCATATTATGTGATGTGTACCTTCCTCGAGGTCTCAAATTTCTTCCCAGTTCATTAAAAATTCTTGAGTGGAAAGCTTATCCTTTGAATTCTTTGCCCTGTGTTGCCCATCTTGATGAACTTGTGCTCCTGAAAACGCATCATAGCAAGATCATACAACTTCGTTGGGGGAGAACACAAGTAAGAACCTTTTTATCGCCTTATGAATAATAGCTTAATCTTTTTTTGAAAGCAAGTCCATTTACTCGTCCTTTTTTTTTTTTGGCGCAGATGTCAAAAAAGTTGAAGTTTATTGATTTAAGCTACTCAGAAGAATTCACAAGAACGCCTGATTTCTCGATGCTGCCCAATCTTGAGCAACTAATTCTTAAAGGTTGCGTTAAACTTTCTGGAGTCCACCCATCACTTGGACAACATACCAAACTTGTTCTACTGGATTTGAAAGATTGCAAGAATCTTAAAGCTCTTCCGAGTAGAATGGAAATGAATTCACTAAAGACATTGATACTTTCTGGCTGCTTAAAACTTAAAAAGCTTCCAGAATTTGGGAAAAATATGACCAACTTGTTGTCTCTTGAAGTGGAAAATTGTGAAAACATTGTTTGTCTTCCATGTTCCACTTGTAATTTGAAATCCCTGAAAGTTCTCAATATGTTGGGTTGCTCAAAATTTTCCTCATTACCGCAAAATATTGATGAAAATGAGTGTTTAGAGGAGCTTGATTTGAGTAGAACTGCTATAAGAGAAATACCTTTATCGATCGTTAGCCTTCAAAATTTGAAGATGCTATATTTGAATGGATGTAATGGTCTAAGTTCAACATCCAATTCATTAATAAGGAGCTTGCTTTCCCCAGTTCGAAGGGCATTTGGGTATGGTATTCGTGAAGCTCCCACTGGATTGGTTTTTCCTTCTTTCATCGCACGTCTAGCATCACTGAAGAAGTTGATTATGAGAAGTTGCAATCTCGAAGGGGGGTCAATTCCAAATGATCTTGGCTGCTTACCATCATTGGAGGTCATTGATTTTAGTGGGAATGATTTTAGCAACCTACCTGAGGGCAGTTGTGTTCTTCCTCCCTCATTCTCACGTCTTTCCTCATTGAAGTCTTTGGGCTTATCTTCTTGCAATCTCCATGATGGGTCAATTCCTGAGAATCTTAATTGCTTATCATCATTGAAGCAACTTAATCTACATAACAATGAATTTACCCATCTTCCTGCTGGTTGTGTTGCTAATCTTTCACTTCTATCTCATCTTCATTTGAGTTATTGCCGAAAGCTCAAATACTTGCCAGATCTTCCGCCGAATCTAAAGCAGATAGACACAATAGCTTGTCATTCAATGCAACCACTATCTCTTTCAGAATTTCTATCAGTTTTGATTACAACTACTAATGATTTTTCAAAATCTTTTCCATCAACGATTTTGCATAACATGGATTTCAAGGTTTGGTGGACGCTGGAGACTGACATCCCATCTTGGTTCCATAGTCAAAATGTGCAATTTCTTCATGAAGTTGATGGTTTTCAAGATAATCATGTTGTTCAAATTTCCAAGAGAGAAATCTCATGTAAAGATCTTGATCATTATCATCCCAATGTGATTGGTGGTTTTGTACCGTCTGATTCCATTGTGTCAATAAAAGTAGACGTCTGTCATCTTTGTGGTTCAAGTATAAGGTGGGGAATTTCTCTTTGCATTGTTCTGCAAGATCTAGACCTTCCTTTATGTGGTGGAGATGTGTTCTCTCGAATTCTTCAGCTGACTTATAAAGCTTCACAAGATAAATTCTTCAAAAAGGAATTGTCATGGACAATTGCCATGGGAAACAATCCCAATCAAATGCTGATGATTCATTTGCCTGGGAGTAATTTCAGAGTAGTTGACTGTGGCCAGATCGAATTCATCTTTTATACGCAAAAATATAAGTGCACAAAGAAAGTACAAGGGTTTGGGAAAGTTGGTTTGCAAAGTCAGAGTAAATTTGTGATAAGCAAGTGTGGGTGGCGTGTGATAAGCGAGGAAGATGTCGAAGAATGGCGCAGATCATCAGTGAACGTGCGTAGCACTAGTGGTAGTAGTGAAATCCTTTCCGAGCATTCTCTTTATGCTTATGGAAAGAGTACCTGTGAAGTTGAAGAATTGGAAGAAGAAGAAGACAACATTGTGATTAATGAGGAAGCCGAAATATTTTCTGCTAAACGAAGAAGAATCGAATGATTTCTTTTCCTAGGTAACTCACCATCACCCTTTATGTTCTCCAGAAACACGCTCGTTCACACACGCACACACAAAATTGATTCCTTGTGTCTCTGGGTGCAAAGTTGAAGAATGCCAATTTGAATGTTACAGACATTAAATGATGTGAGTAGATTCCTTGTTAACATTTTGATTTTCTTTGACAATAACTTTAACTCCATCGAAGATGTTATGCATGGCAGCTTTTTCAAGTCTTGTTCATATTTCTGCACTGAGTTCTAATTTTTCAATATCAATACAAAGTGAACAACATGCCAACTTCCCATTATCTATATGTTAGATTTGTTTCATGCAAGTTTATTTGTTTCATAGACTTTTGGCTGAGGATAACTAAAATTTGGAAGTTAGAATATTGTACATATGTCAGAATTGCGCCCCTTCCTGCTTCTTCAAGAATCCTTGTGTGATAAAGGCAACCAATATACTCATCAGTCCTTAATATAGGATCCAATTAGTGAGTTGATTTTGGTTCTAAATATAAAACCTATTTTTCATATTTATTAATTTTTTTTAAATTATCCCGATTAACACTCCTTCAATTATTATCAAATAGGAGAGAGAGGAAGGATATTAAGGAAAATGATTATGGTGTTTTGAAAAAAAAAACATGTCATATTTCTTATAATTAACTGACTTACCTAACTTTTTTAATTTAATCAAATTAGTTAAATAAGTCTTATATTAATGACTAAAAGAGTATCATGTGAGATTATTTCATGTTTTCATGCAAGATGCTCATGTCCTCTTTTTGCCCACCCCTCCCTCCCTATACGAGATTACTTTCGGCGTTTGATCTCTCTGTTATATATATGAGTTTGAAGCATGTCTTTCTTTTTTACATGGCATAAAGATTCCTTCGATTTTTTAAAAAGAATCTCGCTGATGAAAAGCAAGAAATATACCCACTATCACTATTCCGTACCCCCAACATCACGCGAAATAGCCAAATGTTTTTTCCATCGCTATTAAATAAATATGTTGTTTTCATTTAGAATTTCATTATTAACATGATTGCGTAAAATTTACCTTTCAATCAATAATTATATGTAGTTTACCATATGTTCCTCCAGTCCTTAATATAGAAGTTAATCATAGAGTTGATGTTGATCCTATATAAAAGATTTATTTCGGAACTTTATCAATTTTTTTCAAATTAACCCTATTGATATTCTCCTAACAATAATCATGTAGGAGAGAGAGGGGGGAAATTAAAGAAGATATATTAACTAATTTAACTAACATTGTTAATTTACTCAAATTAGTTAATTTTTTGTGTGCCAACACTCAAATTAGTTAATTAGGTCTTACATTAAGGACTAGAAGAGCATATTGCTAAACAAAGCTGAGTGCCTATATGAGGCCTCTCTTCACCAAGCCTGTGATATTTAAATACCTTTCAATTTATTTGCCCTGTTTTAAATGCCATTTGCATTTTGCCAAGAACTTAGGGAAGAATAAGGTTATGGTCCTTATAGCTTCCATTTTCAAAAATTAATACCGCAAAGAAGCTTCAAATTAATTAATTGTATTCAGCAAGTCTTTCCCAATAGGAAAAATATTAAGTGGGGAGAACATGAGAAGAGAAAATGTCTGATCAGAGAGATGCTATATATAAAAGCAACAAAGCAGGATTAGAGATGAAGAAGAAGAAGAAAGAAGGAACCCCAAAGATTTCATACTTATGTCTGATACATAGATAACTGTACGTGTTGTTAGAGTGAATGAGACGAGTGACATTGGTTGTAGCATCTCTAATAAAAGAGGAGGAAAAATCCGAAGCCATTACGAAAGAAGCTTCATACCAGCGAGAGTGTTATGGTATTTTTATATATCCTAATTCAAAATCAAATTCTTTTGAGGAAAAAGGTAATCTTTTTTCTTTTGTAAGTTTTGGGAACTTGCATAAATATAAGCTTTTTCTCTAAAACAAGGTAATTGTTGAATGATAATTAAGTACCACCACCTTCCACATAGCGATGTACGCAGCAATTACTGTTGTATCAACCTTCAATTCATCTTGCACATCTCCCGGCAGCTTACTGCTATGTATAATTTTAGTTTCATTGAGCATTTTATTCGTTTCTTAATTTAAAGAGGCAAGTATTGATGACTTGAGATTAGGAAATCGAACTCACCATCTCCAACTTATAAGAGAACGATAAGGCAGTTAGCATTCAGCGTATAATTTCGTAGTATTTGGTTTTGGGGAGCTTGTTCAATCACTTGGAGACACTTAAATCTTAAAGGTTACGTTACTCTTTCTATTAATTTTTACTCCTCATTTCCTTGAGATTTTCTGCTTGGGATGGAAGACTTGAAGGCGTTGGTGAAGGATTGCAAGTACAGCTGGATTTTTTTTTTTTTTCGTTCTTCGCTGTTAGAATCATGTTTTGATTTTTTTTTTTTTAATGCTTTGGGAACTTGGAATTTGAGTTTTAATTGAAGCAATGTGAACTAATTAAGAGAAGAACAATAGGGGTTTCCCGGAGGGTTCTTGCGATACATGACTTTCTTTAGTTGTAATTAATATATATGGCAAAACCAAATGTTTTAATGTGTTTTTTCATATATGAGTATGTTGCATTTTCATGCTCAAGGGCGTGGAATTTTGATGTGCCTGCTAAAACCCAAGTTTATTGCCACAAGGAAGTTTGAATTTGCAAAAATAATGGGATTGATATGTTGAGATGCCTCTTTGATATGGCTTTATAACTTTAATTAGGAGCTTGTTTCATCATTTGAAATCACATAGAGCACCATATTGCGAAATAAACTTCTAATATGGTGATTTTAAGCCCATAACTTCCCCCACAAGAGTTCTTGGCTGGGGGAATTTATGGGCTTAAAATCACCATATTGCGAGATGTTGTAGGTAGTTGGCAGTGTCTCCTAGCTTGGTACATGCTAAATGCACTTCTGGACTTGCTTTAATTGGCTGCTCGGTACTAATCAAGATTGGATTTAGCATGAGAGCGTTGACCTTGTGAAATTCATGTTATTTTATCACATTTTTCTTTAGTTAGTATACTTTTTGGTAAATTAATGTATATCTAGAAATACCTATGAAAGAAAAATATGCACAGTTGATACTTGGGCTAAAGTTATAAATATTTGGTTAATTATGAATATTTTACCCCTAGTTCATCAAATTTGGCTTTCATAGTTTGTCTTGCTTTGTAGCATTTGAAGCAAATATTAATACCTATGGAGTTGAAAAGAAGCTTAGGAAATCAAGACACAATAAAAAAAATCAAATAAAGAAGAGATCCAAAACAGTGAGCTATTGGCTCCAGCCAACAGAAGTCTTTGGCTTTAGCCAACAAAGGAGGTAGAGAGAAATTGGCCGCAGCCAAGAGAAATCTTAGCTGTAGCCAATGCATAATTACTGATATTCTACGTTTTGAAGACAGCACACGTCCCAAGGCTCTATATGCTATATAAATCAAAGGGATGCATTATTTTCACTCATTCTGGTCTTCTTGGGTGCATTTGGGAGCTTTTTGGTGTGCTAGGGCATGGATTTTGATGGGAGGTTGAGTTTGGGGTTTGAAGTTTGAAGTTTAGAAGATATTTTGGCTTCATATCTTGGTTCTTCTTCTGCTTTCTCCTTATGATATTTGCTTATTTGGGTAATTATATATTAATCCTTTTTTTGTGAAACAAAGGGGCCATGCGCAATACAATTATCTTAGAATCCTACGAGGAAAAGTGATTTCTACTTAAAATGAGATCCGTATAAGCTCCTTTAGCGCAAGATCTAAAAGGTAGGTTATGGCATAATTTTTAACCATATAATGATGCAATATACATTACATTTAATTATTTTACTTCATATTATACTTCGAATACATTATTATATATTTTAAAAAAATTACTAATTAGCGATCTAATAACCATTACATTTAATTATACATGTTATAAAAATATAAAAATAAACTCTCACGAGTTTATTATTTGAGAAAGAGGGTGAGAACACCCTGAATTAAATTAAGAGAGAAACCTTGTTTTAGGCAAGAGGCCAAAGTTGATGAGAAAAATTAGTTTTGATATTCAGTTTGCATTCTCTTTCACTACTAGAAAAACAATTTTAAAAAGTAGCTAAAGTCGTCATTGAAAATTCACTTTTATCGTTGGCTCTCAATGCTATCGCTAAAAGGCTTCAAAAATTTGGTTTTCAGAGAAACTTCAACAGTGATTTAATTTTTGGCCGCAGATGATTTTCTTGTCACTGGTATTACTAGCGATGGCCGTTAGCGTGCCGACTTTTTACTACCCCCAAAAGTTAATTTTCAATAGTGTTTATGAGTAATAAATTTCAATTTTTTATTAAAAGAATTAAGGGATCATGTGACATAATTGATCCCAGTTCCCAGTATACACATCAATATAAACGAGATCCCTTATACGTACGGTTGTTATGAGTTTACTTTAGCAAATTCATAAGTCCTACAACCTGGCTCATAGCTTCGGTCAAAGATACATAAATACAAGCGTATTCACGCCATTTACCATAAAAACACTCACAATCTCCATCCATGTCTTAAAGAATAGGAAGAATTACAATTAGGTCCCAACTAAGGGAATTAAATACAAAAAAGTCTCTTAAAATCATGAAATTATTCTAAAGTCCTAAGGGGCCTTTGCAATAAATTTTATTTGTTTAATTACCAAATCACCCTTCTTCTTTTTTTTAAAAAAAGTTTGTATTAACAACTGAAAGAGCAGTGGTTAACAGCTTAGAATGCAAGGATTGACAACAATCGCCGCTTGTTTGACAACTCATGCATTATATTTTGTTATATGCTGAGAACATGTATTGTCAAACCAATCGCAATAGTTGTCAATCCTTGCATTCTAAGTTGTCACCTACTGCTCTTTCAGTTATCAATGCAAACTTTGAAAAAAGAAGAAGAAGGGTAATTTAGTAATTAAACAAATAAAATTTATTGCAAAAAGGTCCCTTGGGACTTCAAAATAATTTCATGATTTCAAGGGACCTTTTTGTATTTAATTCTCTTGGTTGGGAATAATTGCAATTCTCCCTAAAAAATATTATTACTGCGAACCCTTTGAAATTTAAATGCTGATGTGTAAAAAAGTATATTGTGAAATTTCCCCACCGATCAAAGGAAAAATATAAAAAGCATAACCTTTAAAACAATATCTGAAAATATCTTCCTTTTCCCGTGACGACTTTTTCCTCTTCTGGTTCGAATTCTTCATAGTATATGCGCAATATTCAAGGAGAAAAAAATACAATTTATATCATTTCCTAAAATATAGAGTACTTTAAAAAGGGGCATCGAATTAGATATGTGCACATTACATGTATGCTTTCATATATATATATATATATATCCCACTTATTACGGCTTGAATTAAACCTTCCAATTATGTGGTCAACTATGATCTCTATCATTTTGCTTAAATAATGGAACGAATTGCTTTCTTTTGACTACAACGAAAATGGAGACTGAGGTTTCTCTATCTCTGAAGCAGCCATTGGAAGAAGAATCTTCATCAGTGCTTCATGGAAATGATGTTTTTCTGAATAAACTTCTCTCGAGAAATTCATTATCGATAGAACAATATTGTCCTCCACGACCGAGTGAGGCATACAACTGCAAACTACCTGGTACAGTTCCATTCAAATGGGAAGTACAACCTGGGATTCCCAAAGATCCACCAAATGAAGAAAAAGATTCTTCATCATCGATGCCATTGGAATCTTCTCTAAGGTTC
The DNA here is from genome assembly GCF_004799145.2 of Neltuma alba. Classification (NCBI taxonomy): domain Eukaryota; kingdom Viridiplantae; phylum Streptophyta; class Magnoliopsida; order Fabales; family Fabaceae; genus Neltuma; species Neltuma alba. The sequence goes on from NW_021637771.1 coordinate 183,079, forward strand.
AAGAAGGATTTGAGTTTAAAGTCCAATCATCATCAGAACCAGATTATCAAAAAGAGATCTTCTTTGAAAGGTCCTTCATCTTGCTTTTTGAGAAGGTCCAAGAAAACCCTAAAGAAATCGCCTGTGTTTCCTCATCACTCTGAGTCCTCTAATTCAGATGATAATCGTGATGGCTTTTTCTCATCATCTTCTTGTGCTTCAAAGTCTTCTTCGTCAACCTCTGCAGCAACAGAATCACATTTCTCCAATAAAGTCCTTGTAACATCGTCGTCGCCGCCCATGTCTTCAAAATTCCGCTGTTTTGCAAAATGGCTTTTTCGAAGATTATTTTAATTTTCTTCTTTTTTAATTGTCTGGTTTTCTTACAATTTAGGGTTTTGGAAGTACTACTGTTGAATTGCTGGGGATTGATGGAAATATGTAGAATATTATCAATGGATCAAGTAATGCTTACATATGTATATCATGTTTCCTAGTCTCCCCTAATAAATAAGATTGAACAATTACTTCGATATATATACACACACCCATAGTTTTTGAGCTTTTGCACATCTCAAGGGAAAGCATATAGTCAAGTGTGAAACGAAATGGGATCTAAATTGCCCACATTTGACTGAGACAGTTTAAGTTTTTAAATATTATTTTCTAAATTAAAAAAGGCAAAATTAATTCCTTATAGTTTTACCTGATTTTGAATCAGGTTCCTATCATTTTTTTTTAATTGAGTCCTTATTGTATTTTTAGTTTTGATAGAGGTCCTTCCATCATAACAGCGTTAGGCTTATGTGACGCGTCTTGAAAGAGCTTCTCAAGACGATGAAGGTGTAGAGAGAGAGAGAAAGGAGAGAGGGTGAGAATGGAAGAGGAGCGAAGAAGGAGATTGTGGGGGTTGTCGCTGGGAAGGAAGGGGGGAGAAGAAGATGATTACGGAAAAAGAAGGACTTCCATCAAAATTAAAAATATAATAAGGACCCAACAAAGAGGGAAAAAAATTATAACGACCTGATTTAAAATCAGGTAAAACTATAAGGAGTTACAAATTAATTGTTTTTTAAGAAAGTTGACTTTTAAATGAATTTCCTTTTTTATTTGGATCTAATAAACAATTAAAATTAATTTCTTGTTGAGTAGTTGTCCGGTTTTCATAGAAATGAGGATTTTAAATGCTGTAGCGGGACATCCGATTGGAATGAAACACACACACACATATATGGCTGAGCTTTTAGAAAAAGAGCACATTCCATGCTCATCCAGTCATCCATCTTAATCTTTACCATTTAGATTGGTTTTGAATGGTCTAGATTCATTTTAAATTTTTTTAATATTTTAAATAATTTTTTATTTTAATAGATACAAAAATAAAATAAAAATAATTACATAACTAATACTATCTCTAATTCTTAATATAAAAGCTAATTTAATTTTTATTTTGGTCCTAAATATAAGATCTCAATTCACTTTATCCCTCTTATTTATCTATTTTTTTAAGATAGTCATTGTAATAATAGTAGTTCAAGCCAATACACTTGATTGGCAAAAATATTTTAAAAAAAATAACATCTATTTATTACAAATAACTAACTTAACTAGTTTTGTTAATCTATTTAAATTAATCAACTAGGTCTTGTATTAAGAACATGAGGTAGTTTTTTTAAAATAAATGTATGATTGAAAATTGCAAATTAAAAATTTTGAATACACATCATTCAAATTAGATTTTGAATCGTTCATATTGTATTACTGCAATGAGTGCGTGCAAGCATCAATGTGATGAATACTAAATACCTTTTATAAAGTCATACCAGCTGATTTTAAGCTTTATATATACAATTCAATTAATCCTAATATTTCTCAATGTTATATATATAAATATATTTATGAGACCGACATATGAGCCAAGGAATCTGGAACTATCAAAATTTTTCAATTTCTTTCATCAACAACATTCTTAAAAGCAAAGCTAACTCATCACTTTACAGTTATATTGTACATGGAGAGATTCTTACATACACTGGGAGTGCCACATCATCCCAGCTCTGTCCAATCACAGCTTATTTTTAATCCTTGCTAGCATCCTGACTTGGCAGATTCACTAATTTAATTTGAGGAAAATAAACCTCAAATTGAAAAATGAAAAAACAAGACGCACAGAACGTTTTCATTTTCCCGCGCGCCATGCTTCGACTAGAGAGAGAGATTGAAAGACGAATTGAAAGACTTGAACAATCGTGCCCTAACCCAGGCGGAAGAAATCGAAAACGCTCAAGGAGTGTGTTATGAGTCCCACATTGGGGAATCTCACAGGTATTGTGGGGTTTATAAGTTCAAAGGGCTCTCCCTCCCAGTAGGCTAGTCTTTTGGGATTGGGCTCTCCCTTTGGACTTATGCTCATCACATTGGTGCTTTCATTGAGAGTCGGCCAACCGGAAAGGGCTACCTGCGGAGGGTTCTGACCGGTAAGAAGACCGAGTGAAGTGCCGTAGAGTGGAGCCGCCGGGGACGTCGGCTCTCGAGAGGGGTGCTCTGTTATGAGTCCCACATTGGGGAATCTCACAGGTATTGTGGGGTTTATAAGTTCAAAGGGCTCTCCCTCCCAATAGGCTAGTCTTTTGGGATTGGGCTCTCCCTTTGGGCTTATGCTCATCACAGAGTGTCCCTACCCTAGCTTTGGACCTTGCTGCGTCTTCTTTGTGAGCAGAGAGTTATGCCGCTAGCGGAAGATAGTATCATCAGCGGTGAATCGCGTCACTACCAGAAAGCCTTCCATCGCTCCCCATTTTGCTCTGTCTTCTGCAGACTTTGTATTGGGCAAGGAAGGTTTTATTCGTAAAGATTTTCTTAGTTCATGAAAGAAATGTGTTATCTGTGATAAGTTTTTTCTCCCCTGTTTCACCCCTTGTATTTGATCTATCATTGCCGCTCAGCCTTGGTATAATCCTTCTCTGTATCATTTTTCTAAACATTGAAAAGTTTCTGCATTCTAGATTCAGTGATTTAGATCGAGTTTGATTTAGTTTCTGCAGATTAAGGAAGCTATCAGTCTTTTTATATTTGATCCCACGTTTACTCTGTTTGTAGTTTGTCCCAAATTAGCTAATAATGAAATAGTTTATTCTTAATGTAAATGAAAGCTTCTTGTGTTTTTGGTATTATATGAAGCCGTGAGGAACTGAAACTAACATTTGTAAACTCTCAAATATGAATTTGTTGGTCAACGTAGATATTCATTGGTTGATTTTGAGCATTGTGGCTTGTAAACTATCGACCAACATTTGGAAATTGGCATATTGTGTGATTTTCATTTATAAGTTTAGTTTTATATATATTATTTTTAGTTTATCAATTACTATTATTATATATATTATTTTTATAAAGGGTGTTCAATTAACTTTGATATTGCACAGAATGGAAATAGCTAATCAACCAGAGTCAGACATTTACTTAGGGCAAATTGTAAATAATGAAGATGAGGCATATGCTTTGTACACAAAATATGCATATTAGTTGGGTTTTTTTGTTAGAAAATAGAAACAAAGATATGTTACCGGAACTAAGAAGATTCATACAAAAGAATATGTGTGTGCAAAACAAGGGACAAAATATTTGGATGAAGGTAGCAGTACTTTATTTACTAAAATGAATGCAAGGACAAATTGCGAAGCTATGGTTTGGTTTACTATTGAAGTGGATGGGTTATGGAAAATAACTAAGTTGATTACTAAACATAATCATGAACTTGTAAAACAAGAGTATAGGCACCTTATGCGTTCTGCTAAGGATATTCCTAACGCTAAAGGTGACCTCATTAATTCCATGGTGACTACTGGAATCAGAACGAAAGATGTGTGGAGTTATTTTGGTGAAGAAACACATGGATTTGATAATACTGAATTTTTCAAAAGAGATTGTTATAATTATGTCAACAAGCAAAAGTTGAAACTAATAGAAGTTGGGGATGGAAAAAGTTTAGTTAATCTCTTACAAAGTTATCAAGTTGAAGATTCAATGTTTTATTACCGTGTTCAATTTGATGAAGAATTACATTTGACAAATGTTTTCTGGAGGGATGGGAGATCAACAATTGATTATGATTGTTTTGGGGATGTAATGGTTTTTGACACAACTTATCATACAAATAAGTATGACTTAATTTGTGGACCTTTTGTTGGAATAAATCATCATTGACAAAATGTAATGTTTGGTTGTGCTTTTTTTATGAATGAATCAGCAGAGTCCTTTGAATGGTTGTTTGATCAATTTTTAAAATCTATGGGAAATCAACCCCCATAGACTATTGTGACTTATCAAGATGCTGCTATGGTTAAAGTGATTGAAAAGATATTTCCTAATACAAGGCATCACTTATGCTTGTGGCATATATCTAAAAATGCCCCATCACATTTGGGTTCTCTGAATTGTGATAGTGATTTTCAATCATATTTTCAAAAGTGTATGAGAATGTGTGACTCAGAAGAAGAATTTGAAATCATGTGGAATGAAATGATTAGGAAATTTGAGCTCAATGACCATAATTGGTTGAATAGAATATATACAATTCGGCATAAATGATCAACTGCATTTGGTAAAGACATGTTTTATGCAAATATAAAATCTTCTCAAAGGAGTGAGAGCACTAATAGTGTTTTGGGAGAAATATCTACAAAAAAAAGTTCTCTCACAGAGTTCTTCTTAGCTTTTAAAAAGATAGTAGAAAAATGGAGAAGCTCTGAGGGTGAAGAGGATTTTCACAATAGTCAATCCATTCCTTCATGTGCTATCAATAGGAACAAGACTTTATGCCATGCATCAAAGATTTATACTAGAAAATTTTTCAAATTATTTGAGAGGGAATATTTGGATGGAGTAGGGACTTTGTTTAAAGAGATTAAAAGATATGGAGACATATTTTATTATGAGCTGTGGGTGGATGGAAAAGAGTCAAAGAGGCGAGTTGTGCAATTTAATTCCTCTAATCAGAATGTTACTTGTAGTTGCAAAAAATTTGAATCTATGGGCGTTCTTTGTTCGCATGCATTGAGAGTTTATAACATTAAGTGTGTAACAAGGGTATCAGATAAGTACTTCTTAAAGCGATGGTCAAAAAATGCAAAGTTTACTGATTGTGAGCATAAAGAAAAATATGCAACTAGTGAGGATCCAAAAATTGTGTATCGCAATTCTATTATGCGTTCTTTCTATAACCTTGTGGTGGCCTCACAAGATCACAAGGAAACTCAAGATATCATGTGGGATATTGTCAACAATGGATCTCAACAAGTTCAAGAACATCTATGTGATTTGAATAAAAGCAACAATGTGGAAAAAAATAAAGAAATCCATGCCACCATTCAAGATGCATCTCAAGTAGGCCAAATTCTTGATCCCCAAAAGCAAAGCCAAAAGGGGGTGAAAGTGGTAGAAGAAAGGGCCATTTTGAAAAACAAGGAAAATCAAGTAAGATATTAATTTTATAAATACTTGTATATGCCTATATATCAGTGATGTGTTTCTAAATTTCAATTTTTTGTAGAAAAACAAAAAGGAGTGGAACATGCTGCTTCAACTGCACCAGAGCAAACTTCACTTTTCCAAAGCTTTGGTTACACATATTCAATGGTTAGTACCTATGCCTACAAGATTAATAAACACTGTAATTATTTTTTAATTATTCTAATTGAATATGTTTGTTATATTACAGGTCAATACTACTCAAGTTGTTTAGAGTAGTTATTCTATGATCCCACATGCTTTTTATGGTACTTGGAACGTTAGAAGTCCATTTCATATGATTGACACAAGCAACAATTTAAATCAAGTATAAATCAACTAGTTATATTATTTTCATATCAACATCTTCTTAAACTATGTTAATTAATTATAGTTATTTTTAAATATATTTTAATTCATTTTACACGAAACCAATAGTTTGCCTTCAATCCTCTTCAAGCAAAGCAGATGGAAGAAGACTTTTTTTTTTTTTATATTTTGTGTAAGCTGGCCAACTTTTTGTTCAGCTATTTTGATGTATAACGAGGTTATGTAAGCTGGTTGGTTTTTGATTCCCAGCTATTTTAATACAAGCATTCCCTTTTTTTTTTTTTTTTAAGATCAATGTAAGTCTTTTAGATGGTGAAAAAGAGGTCATCTTGTGTTTAATTATTGCAAAGACTTTATGCTAAAAACACTTGTCCAATGGTAAAAATACTTAATTTAATTAGCTTCTCCCTTTAGATGATTTATCTATTATGTTTTATTTGCAAGTATTCCACAGGTACATATTTGTAAGTTGCTTAGATCTGGAATAATCAAAGAGATGAAATTTTCAAGCCTATATAAAAAATTACCATGTGCAAAGTTAATTCCTTGCCTAAGTTTTTCTCAATATCCAAATCCAGTTCAACCCATTCATTCTAACACATCCATGAGTTGCCATAAACAAAATCTGCAACATTCTCTAGTACCAAGATGGCTACTAGGTTTTCCTGCCCACAACTCATATGAGAATTGCAATAAGTTAATTAAGGAGAGGAAAAAAGGTGAGTGGTAGCATTGAGGAAAATAGGAATGTATGACAACATCTATTCTCATTGCAATTACATGGAAATATGATACAAGCCATAATATTTTCAATTATAAAAATACAACAGTGTCTTCTCATATGCCAAATCAAATTTCCTACTCCAAAGTGCAGAGCCTGTGACCAACCAACAATATGATATTTCTCCTCTCTCAGAGAACTTGGAGCTGCCCCTGCTACCAAATCTGTTGTTAAATAATCCAAAAAGACGAAAAATTCTCTAAACTACTCCACTTTCACCGCCTTCAAATACATTGGATTACAATAACCTACAAAACAACCATTTTATCCCTAACTTTACACCTAACCAGAAGATATCAGGTCAGATATGATATCCAGAGACTAGCTACGTATGTGCATATTGTCACAAAAACAAGTTGATGGCAAATGAATGTTTTATCTCAATCAAGTGACTTAACAAAGTGCCCACTTTTCCGCCTGTGCTTGCTATAATCAGAAACAAATCTGAATGAAATGCCACATCTCTCAACCTTGCAAGGATAGCTACATTTTTGAGACAGAGCCATATAAAAGAAGCCAATTTAAATTTTTAAGGATTGATGCGGTATGATTGAGAAATATGGCAAAATAATATTAGAAAATTTCAAATATATATGTACTTAAGATTGATTGAATAAATTCTGGCCAAAAAAGAATAATCAAACAACCATAGTGCTAAGTAACAAACAGCAAACGAAATATTCCTTTTCTCTTTCAAGGAAATGCACTTATGTTTCATCAGCATAGTCATGATAATGCAGCCAAAATACCTAGTAATAAATGTTGAAGCTCTAGTTTATCAACTGAAATATAAAGTTGGAAATAATGAACGTATCACAAAATAATTGCATCAAAGCACATATCAGTTGTGTTTCTCAGAAATATAAAGTTGGAAATAATGAACTTATCACAAAAAAATTGCCCCAAAGCATAGGCCCATGAATTGGAGACATTATGAATAAACATAAAACTCAGAAGCCTAGTTTCAGATTAGCCCTAACATCGTTGCCTCTTCTATCAATTGAACTTCAAACTAAAATTTTTGCAGCGTTGTCAATGAGGAAGCGATGCTGAAGGAGGAGGAGAAAATGAAACTTACAACTTGTGGTTATGAGAAAGGATGAGAGTGGTTGCAGTTCTCATGGTTTCAGTCGAGCATCTGGTCGCTGTCTACAGGGGAATCACCGCTGCCACTGTCGCGCGCCTTTAGTTATGAGGAAGGATAAAAGGCATTTCCTTCTCATCAGACAGTTCGCGTATCTGGTCGCTAGCCACAGCGGAGTCGATGCTGCCGCGGAGAAGCTGTAGAAGAGAGGGCAAAGGGGTTAGAGACGAGCTTCCCTGATGAAATCCATCCCCCGTTTCAATTTCATTTTGGCGTCCTTTTTCATTTTAAAAAGTTTAATTTTTTTATTTTTATTTTGTTTTTCATAAATTGGTGATCTGCCAAGTCAGGGTGCCAGCAAGGATAAAAATAAGCTGACTTGTGGTGTTTTGATTGGACAGAGTTGGGATGATGTGGCAATCCCACTGTGCAAGAATCTCTCTGTACATGTTAGGATCAACTGGGGGCTAAGTACATTAGATAGAGACTGACCCATCTCTTCAATTATACCCTCGTATATGCCTTAAAGATTGCCCTCACGAGGGCAAAATTATTGTGTTAAGGCACTAATGCGTTGTTTCAGTATGCGTTAGAGATTAAATAAGAATTATTTTGAGCCATAAACTCCTAAAAAGGATCAACTTCACATTCTTGGAAATTTTTATTCTCATATTACTATTCATATAATTGTTTTTAGTTTTCGGTACAGCTAAAATATACAAAACTAAATCTGGCAAAGTCGTAACGAAATATTCTATTACTTAGTCTAAGCATTACTTGTAATAGGCCAAGTGTACTCATCTCACTATTTTGGGATACTTTGTAACACCTCTTTTTCTTTTTCGTCGTCATGTTAAATGATGATGTGTTTTTACGTTATACGTTATACTTGGATATTTGATTGATTGGGGATTGGGCTTTTTTTTTTTTTTTCTGGTGATTTGTCATAGTGGAATCCTCTCTCTACTGACGAAATCCTCTCTAGTGTCTGGATGGGTAGGATCCCCGGGGTGGACTCTTACTTTTGGGCCTCTTCATTCTTTGTTTCTTCTTCTTATATTTCCTGGGCATCGAGATGGAATGTTTAATTGACAGCTATTACTCTCTTAATTATATTTATAAATCACTTCATCTCATTGCCCATGGATTCGACTTCCCATCACAACATTTGAGAAAGCATCCTAAATTAGGGGTGTCTAAGTAAACGTTTGAGGGTATGCTGTAGATTTTCCCTACCCAACATGATATCACTTAGGAGGAGTTGGATCAAACACTCCGCCTTTGATTTGGGTTGAATCTGAACTTCTGCCTAAAATTTTTTAACCAAGGAAAAATGTGCAAATCACTTTCATTGTGTTACGCTTTTCCAAGAAAATAATAGTCCGCCTAATAATAAATGAATGAGAAAATTGTATATATTAAAAATTTAATAATATGATTTACATATGTGTGGGTCAAAATAAATTTTCCCATTAATAAATAGCACTAGAAGAGTGCTTGTTTAAATTTGTGTAGTTATTGTTAGTTGTAAGGGGTGTTCCACTTCACCTCTCAACCCTCAATCAAAAACTACTTCTTCACCTAAACAACAACTCTTTGGTCTTCTCTGGTCCATTTAACTATTACCTTCTCTAGTCATTATTTGTTCAATCTCTGTAGGTTGTTCTTGGCATTCGATCTTTGGTGTATCTGTTCATTCAATATCCTTAGTTTCTTGTTCTCTTGGGTTGAAATCCATTGTTCACGCACTCTCAAATTTGAAGAAGAAAAGGTGAAGGAAGGAGACTGGGTATTGAGATTTTTTTTCCCCCAGTTTCTTTCCAAATTGTTGGATGGAGATAGAGAAATTTTATAAAAAGGACATTTTGGTCTTTTCAAAATTCGTATTAAATAAAATTACATCACAATTTCGTCTGCATACCATACATAAGTTTAACAGCTAATTCTATTCTACTTTTCATTCCAATTTCTTCGAAAATATCATATAATATTGCTTTATTATGTTTGTTGATTGAACAAAAAAGATTTTAAATGATGACTTTCAGTGACAACAAAAAAATCGCCACTGAAAGTCCACTTTTAGCGGCGACACTAGAAAATCACTGCTCAAAGTATGATTTTCAGCGGCGACAAAAATGTTGTCGCTAAAAGTCAACTTTCTAGGGTGAGTTTTTTGTTGCCGCTGAAAGTCGTCATTAAAAGTATCTTTTAGTGGTAACACAAAAAGTCACTAGACCTTCAGTGATGACATTTTCGTTACCCAGAAAGTCACCACTGACTTTTGGTTCTCCATTTTCATTTCGATTCTCCATTCAACCTTAGAATTTTGGCAGCGACTTTCTAATGTTGCCGCTAAAAGTACAATATGATAATATATATTTTATTTTACAAAAGTAATAAACAAATTCAATCCAGCTTAATGGTAAGAAGATTGAACATGAAAAGAAGTGGTCACGAGTTTGAACCTTGAAGAAGACGCATTTAAGGTGAAAATATTTGGGCTGTGATGTGACGGCAAGGAGTGACATGGCATGAGAGTAGTGATGTGGCAACACTGTGGAGGTAGTTGGCAATAACATGGCGGCCAGTAAAGCCAATTTTCTTTGACATCACTTTCAAGGGTGACAAAAAAGTAGTCGCTGAAAGTCACTTTTGACGGTGACATCTTTTGCTGCTAAAAGTACTGTTAGCGGCAACAAAAAGGTCGCTACCAAAAGTATATTTTAGTGATGACAAATGTCATTGCTGACACTTATAAAACTTGCTGCTGAAAGTTTTCATCCATGGTTGTTACGGTAACAACTTTTTAGTGGCCACTTTTATAAGTCGCCACTGAAAGTCGATTTTTTTATAGTGGATAAAGTGATATTAATATTATTCATACTAGTGTGGCCTATAAAGTTTTTCACTTTAGTCTCTAAGAAACTTTTACTATTCACTTTAGTCCTTAACCCTAGACTTCCCATATTTATATTTATGTCGCTGACCTGACCTTGTGCAAAGGCCTGAACAACTTTTCACATCTGGGTTCCTTGTGTTCAACGAAACTAAACCGTGTCTTGCAAGTTTTCCAAATTTCCCTTAAGATTGAAATATTTTTACCCTAGGAATGCCTAAAATTTTGGTAAATTGTAACTTTGAATATAAGATTCACATAATCATTGAATAAGGGTATTGCGGGAAGAAAATATTAGGCTTTGGATTTCTAGAACGAGCATAGGTTGTCAAATACTCCTCCGGTTCTAAATATAAGATCCAATTGTTGAGTTGGTTTTGATCTAAATATAAGACCTATTTCTCATATTTATCAATTTTCTCTAAATTATCCCTATGAATATCCCCTCAACCATAATCAGGACCGGAGGAGTACTACTAAAACAAAAATGTTTAAACTAATAACCATGGTTTTGGATTGGATCGAGAAAAAGTAATAACTTAAATTGTTGTGTAGTGTCGGAAAATGATGCTTGACCATTAACTGCAACTTCGACTCTAATAAGGTTCATAGCTCACTGTTAATATATATGCATCCCCATTCAAAAAAGAAAAAGGGTTCATAACTCTTTGACTGCAATAAATTGTATCTCTTTCCCAGAAAGTGTCGTTACAACTTTTTTTACGTGTTACAAACAAATATAAATAGCTCACCAATTACCAAGCCCATGTAAAAATTCTAAAGAAGGGCTTAAACAGTTATTAATGGGTTCTTAAAAAACACGTTATCTTGTGATTTTCATGATTTTCATGATCATCACTTCATCATCATCAGGTTCGCTTTTCTTCTTCCCCATTATTGGTTATCCCATTTGTTTATTTTTTTAATAGTGTGTGTGTGTATAGAATGAGTTTCTTGATGCCAAGTTTGAAGTCTAATTAGCAGCTAATTTCAAGGTAGAGAGAGACAGGCATGGTTCATTTTCAATTACTTGTGTTTAATTTCTCACCTCAAAACAGCTAGTTTAATATGAAAAGCACTGTCAACAGCTCATTGTCTGAGTGCCAACACTACCTACTATGTTTGGATGAGGTCTTGAGTTGAAACTGGTGTTGACATGTTTGTGTATGCATGCATATTGGTTGTATCATACTACCTCTGATCTTAATTATAAAGCCTCATTTATAAACTATAAATAAGGTCTTATAATTAGGACCGGAAGTAGTATTTTCCAAAAAAGGGATCAATTTTGCAGAAACTCTTTTATCTTGTGTTCTTTGTTATTATCACTTTATCATCAGCTCTTATTTTCCTTTATCTATGCCATTTTATTTTTCAATTATACTCCTCTTATTTAATTTTATTTACAAAAGAGAAAGAGTAGTATTATTTATCTTTAATATAAGTTATTACCTTATTGAGTTTATTATATGAATGTATAATTTTATTCCTAATTTATTATTTTGTGGAATGTTATTTTTGTAGAAAGTATATTTATTAAATGGAGATAAAATTAAAAATTTATTAAATTTTAATATTTTTATTGATTCTTATAAAATATGTTAAAAGTGCCCCATAAATAAGATGAGAGAAGTACATATAGTAAAGACTGTATGCATCATAGCTAGGTAATTTTTTTATGCTATGCATGATATCAAAATTTAAAATTTCTTCAAAAAGTGCACTTATTTTTAATATTTAATTTCATTAAAATTAAGTATGTTTCTTATATTTTGCACAAAGTTCAAAGTGAATTACACTTTTGATTAATCATGAATATAGCGTGGTTTATAATTGGAGAAGTTGGTCGCCATGGTGAGACATGGTAACTGGGCCACTGTGTCCACGGTTCATATATGGATGCCGACAAATTGATGCTAAAAACAGGGTGGTTCATCAATAAGAATAATAATTTTATAATATTTTTTTTATTGATATTATTTTGTGAAGAATTCCTAATGAATAAAAACAAAATTTCAGAGCCTAATGAGATATTTGAAGAAAGAATAATAAAGCAAAAAAAATATTATTGATAGTTATATATATGTACTATTTGCTAATAAAACTTATGACTGAATATTGTGCGTAGCTCAGTATCGATCTTTTATGTTTCATGCAACTACCACTCTGGTTTTTATTATTTGTTACTTTTAGGAGTTTCTCACAATCAAGGAGAGAATTAAATAAATAAAACCTTTTACTTTTGTTCACCAAAAAAAACCTTTTACTTTTGCCCTTGGTAAGAAGAGCATCAAATAGTAATATATTTTCTCTCACACATTCCCTCTCTCTTCAATTTTACTATAATCAATAAGGGCAGAATTGAAAATGAAGCATTAAAAAGGATATAAGAGACAAACAAAATAGGACCAAAATTCCTCCCTACAAGTGACAAATAATAAAGACCAGAGGGGCACTCCTTCTTGTCCTTATTGTAAGACACCTTTTAAAATGATTTTTAATCCTTAACATAAGTCAGTTGAAGAGTCATCATTAGCATTTATTTGTAAATTTTGTCTTGATAAGTAGTGTTTTTCGCTCTCCTTCGAAACCTCACTAATACGGACATCAGTGATGCTTATCAAATCTCGAAAGTTAAAATTTAATTTAATATGAAAGGCAGAGAGTAAATTTTTTATATTTTTTTTTCAATTTTTTTTCTTTCATAGATAGATAATTCAAAATAAATATGATATTTTGACTGTAAGTTTTTTTAAAAATAATTTTTTATTTAAAAATTATTCCTTAAAAATTTTAAATCTAAACCATTAAAACTACATCTGAATAGTGTAGGTTTCAAATGATGAGTATTATACTGCTCATCACAGGGATGAGACAAAGTTGAAAAAATTTGTTAATTTAGACCGGTTTAATAAGTTAACTATCATTTATGGATTCGTGCAAATTAGTAGTGCCCTACAATAAAAACTAGAGGGAGTATATAAATACTGATGTTAAAAGAAAAATATCATATTTGCAGCTGTGGAGAATGAAACTGAAGTATTATTGTGCCATGTCGAAGCGACTGGGATTGCCCCGACTGCCCTTGCGTCAATAGAAAGTGTGTTTGTGAAGCTTCCCCTCAACTTGAACGACATGATTCAGAGCCTAATGTTGCCTTCTTTATCGCGCACACTATTAATGTCTCTAAACAACAAATAATCCCTTGACTACTCTTGTTTGGATGATCTCCCGTTTATTACATAAAATAAATGTCTTGGAGTTGAAAAGGCAAAGTGTACTTCCTTTTGGAGGTTTAATAAGGAAAAAAAAAAGTATTCATCAAATAGAATATATATTAGTTAAGTTGCATCTAACACCTCGAAGTATTAATACATCCAGTATCTTGAAGTATTTTTTAAAATGTATCCATTACCGTAAAATATTTTTTTGTGCATCCAACACGCTAAAGTTATTTGACATCAAAAACATCTCATGTTCTTTCTTACTAATATTTGTTAGTAGATTTAGATTATAATACATTTGTCTTCACATCGGCTATTGGAGTGAAAAAGTATGGAAAAGCGTCGTAGTTTGTTTAAAGTTTACATCAGTAAAATAAACGATATTAAAAAAGAGAGAATTTAAAATTACCGAAATTATCTTTGTCATTGGACAAATGATAAACTTTAGTTTTTTCCAACAGAATCACCTATAAGCATGTAGAGTGCCTCCTTCGTTAATTATTGTAAGAATATATTAACAATTATATATATTAATAACTATAATTAAAATTAGTGAACACGTCTAAAATTACAAAATTACATTCCATGACATTGATTACGTAGAAGGATATTGTTTAGTTTGTGAGCATAACTTATAAAGTGCTCTCTCCAATTCTTATTATAGGGTTCAAATAACTAATTCACAGATGACGAATAATTAGTTAAAAACAATAAATAGATTACAAATATGCTTTTGTTTTTAAGTATGCCCCTATAATAAATAAGAAAAAAGATAAAAGAGAATGTATTGAAAAATGGAATAGAAGAGACTATGGTAAAAGAAAGAGAATAAATAATTAAGGACAAAATTGAAAAGCAAACAAAAGAAAGCATTAAATATTAAGACAAACCTAAATTGAAGCTTGTAAAATAGACTATGCTCCTTCTCAAATTTGAAGCTTATAAATAGGACAGGAGGGAGTATTACTTAATCAGTTTATTTTTTAGATAAATGATCTTATATTAATCCCATGAGGAAGAGTTTTTGGATAAGGATCGATGTGCATTTTATCAATAAGATGATAAGACGCAAATTCTAATTGCATTCCTCATTCAAAGTTGGCAGACTTATCACAGAATATTTCAAAGATATTATCATCAAAACTTGTATTTTTTTTTTTTTATACTTGCAATATCTTGGAAGTAAATCTTCGTATATGATAATTTCAGACGGAAATACAAAAATCACAAAAATAAATAAATAGCAATAAAAGCTCTGAAAATTAATGAAACTTCTAAAAGTATACTTGCTTCACATTATATAAGTGCTAACTCATTGCTCAAACGCATCGAAAATGCTGGCAGACATGGGTATGACCAAGACATTGGTTACGGGAGCTTTTGTTGTCATCCTCTTGGTTTTTCTTCTAGTTATATCTGTCACCATAAAGTATTGAGTAAAGTAACATTCAATACTTTAATTTTATTTATAATATTTTTAGCACCCAAAATCATTAATAAGATCAGCATGTCTTGTGCACCACGAACACACCAAATAATATCACGGCGGTGGTTACACGTGGAAACAATAAAAGCTCTACATATTGTAAACAATCTTGTGAAGTCCAATATAATGATCGATCCACAAGATTTTCTTCAAATATATTATATATAATATATTATAAAGTAACTACCGGTTCTAGAAAATCATGTGGGAACTTGAAAGTAAATCTTAAATACAAAATCATGAAAAATAAAAAACAATAAATGCCCTACATATTGCAAAGAATCTCATAAAATTCGATATGGATCCATGACATTTGATTCTAGAAAATCAATATTGAAAAACGTTTAGAACTATATCGATGTGAAATACACAATCAAAAAGTAAAGTGACAATAAATGCTGAGAAAATTTGACTTTCAAGGAGCTTATCTTTATTTTTTTAAAAAAAATCGTTCCTTTCCAAATGTCTCTAATTAAATAGTGGTATTTTTTTAAAACATCGTATATTAAAGAATGTGGAAAACTCATTAAATAAGATATCCTTAGAAAGATCTTTTAAAGCATCATAGAATTTTGATTGAACCATGTATTCGCCTATAAATAGAAAACTCAGTGAGCTAGACGCATCACAAGTTGATGAAAAACATGGACCAACCTTTGGTTAAGGGAGTTTTTCTTCTCGTCCTCTTGTTTTCTGCTTCAGGTACGCAGTAAGAGAACCATTCAATTTCTCTTGTTTGTTATGTTTGTGTAAAATTACATTCATTATAATTTTTCTTCCAATATCAATATGCTAAATTTGATTCTTAATATAAGATTCAGTTTATAGTGTACTAAATCTTATATTAAGGATCGTAGGTAGGTATCACATATGAATAATCTACATATCACTTCATTTTACTATTATTCTTTCTTCTATTTATAATTTAGAGAGAGTACTTTTTGGTCTTAATATAAATTACATCATTAAATTTAGTAAGGGGCAAACTTACTCATGAAGTATTCCACCAGATTAGAGCACTAGACATCATAAAATTTCCTTCTGTAGGTACAAAAGTAAACATTTTCAACATCGCGCAAAAATGTCACAACCATTTAGTACTGATGTTGAGTGTTTGACAAGCATGTTAACCAAAAAAAATAATGTGAAAATCCACATAAAATTTTCAATCTGATCCAAAAATACACATGGAGCCTCCATGGTATTTTTTATCGAACTATGTATATTTTTTCACCATTTTCTTGACCTACATGTTTACTAAATGGTTAACATTATTTAACTTAATGATCATGGCATTTATGCAACATTTTAAATTTATATATATCTTTGCACCCAAGAAATTCTTATGGTGTTCGATGCCCAAGTTGGGTAGATTATTATTTTCTTGGACTTCTTATTAAAGTGTATATATATTAAATATGGATAAAGTTGTAAAATTGTTAACTTTTAACATATAGTTAATAAGATTTAAAGTCTTTTTTTTTAATCTGGATGAAACGTGTTAGAAGATGTTTATAAATAGAATCAGAGGAGTAATGATTTTTAAAATGACTGAATATTCTAACCAACTATTAATTTTCAAATTTAGGGCTTGAAGGGTCTGCTTGGAATCTAGTCTAGCCCAAGAGTCTAATGCAATCTGGTCTTCTATTCTTATGAGCTAATTTTTTTTTCCCCTATATCTAACTCAGTTAGGTTGCTCTCTCGAGATTAAATTGTAGCAATTCTATGCAAGTCTCATTACCTTCTTTAATTTATGTTTTATACAAATACATAAAGTTGATAAATGGAAATCTCATATTTGCAGCTTTGGGGAATGGAACTGAAGATGGAGAAAGCAAGTTCCATTTACGATGCAGAGGTCCTGAGGATTGCCCTGATTGTTGGTGCCTTAATCATGAGTGCCAATGTGGCAATCCTCCTCAATCTCATCAAGAACATGTTTCATCAAAGCCAAACAATGTCCCAAAACAGGAAATGATCCCTTGACTCTTCTTGTTTGGATTCTAATTACATGATCTTTATTACATAAAATAAATATGTTTTGGATTTGAAACAACAAATGGAATAAGAGAGCAAAGTGTTATCCTTTTATTTAATGCAAATATTTATGGAATGCAATATCTTATAAATTAATTAGTTTTCTATAGTATGGTTATAATTAGACATGCACCTTTGATAACTCTTAATAATGACATATGGGGATTCAACGATCTCATTATTTTTCACTAATTTTTTATAATAACTCTTTTTTTGGGAAAAATAGCTTTAACATAATTTCTAGGCCTGCCTTTAACCATGAGAAATTAATATACAGATTTCAATATTTTTCAGCTACCAATGTTCAAACTACTATTATTAGTGGATCATAAATGGTTGGAAATGCTACGTATCATACATGAGGCGAAGTGATACTTTTTTATTTTTATTAAGAGAACCACTAGTATATTACAACATGTCTTAAATATTAATTTTTTTAACATACATATTATCTCTAACTAATTATAAACTTCCTAACTACTTAGTTGAGCTCGTCTAACTACTAACTTTTATTGAGGGTACAAGATAACTAATTTTAACTAATTAAATTTAGTAATTTATATAAAATTTTTATTAAAATCTTATACACAAATCGAAGAGAATAATTAATAAGGAGTGATGAAGTTAACCAAATAACTAATAAGGAATGGTGAAGCTAGCCAAAGAAAAGTATGCTCCGCTTACCAGCTATTCGCTACTTCATTCGTTCCCTCTTTCTTTTCTTTTTTTTTTTTTGATACAAGGGAAAGCAAGAAAGCATTAAGAAAACAGCAAAACAGTTATCCTATTCCTTCGAGATCTAGAAATTTATGAACACTATCAGGGCCTAGGATAAGGAAACGCGGGTTATCATTCAGGGCTCTCTTTGCTAGTGCATCTGCCACGAGGTTATCATCTCTAGCAATAGGCTGGTAGTCGAACTTCCAGTTCTGTGAGATCATCGCTTTTATCTCCTCAATAAGAGACCGGTCCTCGTGCATCTCCGGGTAGCATTCTTCAGTTGAAAAACATCATACGAATCTGTCTTTGGTATTGCATCTCTGAAACCACAATCCCGTGCCCGTTTCATTCCAAAAAGGCAGCCCCATAGTTCCGCAGAGAGGGCATCACCTGCTTGCAAGCGAGAGATGAAGCCTTCAATAATGTTTCTATTATTATCCATCAGGACTCCCCCACACGCTGCTGCGTTGCTCAGGTAGGAAAAAGCACCATCCACTTCTATAACAATACTGCCTTCTGACAGGATCAGGAGACACAGTCAGAGTCCTCCGGTTCTTCCCCAAGTTGATGTCGTTAAGCTTGTGAGAAGCGTTATCCATGCAAAGATTATAAAAATGGTTAGAGATAATAAATATGTAAAGATTATAAGTTTTTTCTCCTCAAAAGTACTCTTATCTATGAGGGGAGATGAAGTATTTCGGGCATACCTGGAATCTGCAATAAAGTCAGGTTGCCACGCGGAGGTCCGATCACGGTGACGGAGTCGGATTTGGGAGACACAGCAAATACACTGGAGTAGAGGGAAGGGAAGAATGGAGAGCAAAGTGTGGAGACCAAAACGAAAAAAGCCAACCGAATGCCAGACCCATGACTCAATCTAAAAAAAGGGTACTCGGACGGTTGAAACCGAAGAGAAAAAACTGTCTCCCTTTTTGAATTTTGCCTCCACGGTTATTTAACCGTTTTGAACTAAAAAGAAGCAAATTGCAATCTTCGACCCAAATGTTTTGTTATTTGCTTCAGAACCCTAAATTGTAATTGGGCTTGGGTCCAATCCACCAAGGGTGGACTGGCCCACTTTCCTACATCTCCCACTCACACTTGGTGGATTAGATGTCGCGGGTCTTGTCTCTTCACCTTCCCTCAATTTCATACTTAGTGCTTTGCCGTGACCGCGTGGGCATGACGTCTTCGCTCGGGTCCTTGTACTAGAAATCCTTTTATAAGATCAGCACAAGTCACCCTTTCCTTCGTGTAGCTTGAATTTTACAATTATGCCTCAGATGTCCCAGATTTACTTATATACACTTTTTCACGGTAAATCTAATCCCTCTCGAGTCAATGGTTGACTCAGATTACCTTTCTCGTATGTCTAGTATCCACACTTACGACCACAAAATGTCATAAGGGACATGTCACAGACACTAGCATAGGTGTGTATATCATAGTTAATCTTCCTTTCGCCCAAGTATCACTTTGAAATGAATCAGTCGCTTTCTCAGCATACTACCTTAGATCGCATCAATCATGACCATAGGACATATGCCAAAGTAGCAGTCACTGAAACATATCTTCATGATATTGTCAAAGTCAAAGGACACCAATAGGAGGATAATTCCTCCCTGGGACTCACACAGCAATGAAGCAGGGATCTTTCACTTGCTTCCCTTTTGCGGTTCTCTCAGCACATGTGGTATGAAACACATGCTACGGTGTTACTCTTTTACTATAAGAGCGTATGTCGATTTAGATTTATTATCAACACCGTACAGACTTAGGTCCAGACACACTCAGTATCTAAACCCAAATTCTTCAACTCTGCTCATTGTTATGACGTCGACGTTGAAGAGTTTGTTGTCTGGCTACAGGTATTATGGAAGTGGGATTCCAAACTTCGATCCAGCTTTATCAACGTGGATCTCATCTTGACTTGCTACACTTTAGTCAAGGCGACATAAAGTTTGTGTTTCTTCTCTACCATATCAGCATTCATTGCTGCTTTACTGGTGAACACAAATGTCTCATCTTTGTTCACTCCACCTGAGTGTCAAAGGCGGTTGCCCGTGTGAGAGAGCAACCTTTTTAACCTGTACGACATACTAGACATTGTATACTTTCGGACAGACACATAAAGTGATAACGAAATATAATTTCATTAATGAAGCATTCATATTACACTTTATGTATGCCAAGGGCTTGTACATGTTCTTTAAAAACTTTTTCGCCTATTGGCTTTGTCAGAGGATCTGCTACCATACATTTGGTTGAAATGTATTGTACAGTAACAATCTTTTGTGCTATGTAATCTCTAACAAATTATACTTGATGTCAATGTGCTTGGTTTTGCTGTGATACTTAGGATCTTTAGTATAGGCTATGGCTGCAGTATTGTCACAGTATACCATCACCGGATTGGTACTCTTGTTTCCAAATCCAAGGTGTTCTATAAATCTCTTCAGCCATAAAGCCTCTTGCACTGCTGCAGTGCATGCCACAAACTCAGCTTCCATTGAATGTAAGGCAATGCACGTTTGCTTCTTGCTACTCCAACATATGGCGCCATTGTTGAGTAAGAAGGTATAACCTGAAGTTGACCTTCGTTCTTCTTCATCTCCGCCTACATCAGCATCGGAGTACCCAACAAGACGCAGGTCACCTCCTTCGTAGCACAGTGCATAATTGGAAGTGCCCTTTAAGTATCTCAAGATCCTCTTCACTGCTTTCCAATGCTTTTCACCGGGGTTAGACTGGAATCTGCTCACCAGTCCCACTGCATAACAGATGTCTGGTCTTGTACACATCATTGCGTACATCAGACTACCAACAGCACTGGCATATGGAACTCTTTCCATCTTCTTTTTATCAGATTCGGTTTTGGGACACATGTCAGAACTCAAAGCCACTCCAGTGGCAACAGGTGTACTCATGGGATTGCAGTCTTTCATGTTAAATCGCTCAAGAATCTTGTTGATATAATTCTCTTGTGAAAGAGAGAGGATTCGTTTTGAACGATTTCTTTGGATTTTAACTCCAAGTATGTATTCTGCTTCACCCATATCTTTCATTTCAAAATTCGACGAAAGCCATTCTTTAATAGCCACCACCGAATCTAGACTATTTCCGGCTAATAGTATATCGTCTACATATAAGGATAATATGACAAAATTACCCTCAAACCGCTTAATGTAGACGCAGTGGTCTTCCTCTATCATTTGGAAGTCATATGAGGTTATTGCTTTGTGAAACCTCAAATACCACTGTCTGGATGATTGTTTCAATCCATAAATGGACCTTTTGAGTTTACAAACTTTATTTTCTTTTCCTTTTTCAATGAAACCTAATGGTTGTTCCATATAGATTTCTTCATCCAGATCACCATTCAGAAATGCGGTTTTTACATCCATTGATGTAATTCTAAATCTAAACTGTTTACTATTGCCAGAATAAGTCTAATAGAATTGAAACGCACAACAGGTGAGAATGTATCTTCATAATCTATTCCTTCCTGTTGTGTGTACCCCTTTGCCACTAATCGAGCCTTGTATTTGTCAATTGATCCATCCACTTTTCTTTTAATTTTGAGAACCCACTTGTTCCCAATGGCTTTACGCCCTTTTGGAAGATCAACTAACACCCAAACTTGGTTCTTTTTCATTGAGTCCATTTCTTCTTCCATAGCTTTCATCCATTCATCTTTTGCAGGACCTGACAAGGCTTCTCGTACAGAACGGGGCTCATCATCCCCTTCTGGAGTAACTAAGAGAGATTCGCTTTCTATTTGAAAGCGTCTTTTGGGAACACTTTCCCTGTTACTCCTTCTGACGGGAGCTATTTGCTTATCTTTCTTTCTTTGTTCAGGTCTTGGTGTTGACCTTTCTTGGCTCCCACTCAGATTGACACACCTAGACGATTCTGGTCTGTCAATTTGTTCTGCACTGACTTGTTCCTGTGTCTCATAAAGAGATACAGTGCGGTCAACATCTCCTCTTTAGGAAATTCAGTCTCAATGAATGTGGCATCTCTTGATTCCATTTCAGTCACTGTTCCATCTTCGTTTTCACCTATGAAAACGTATCCTTTAGATTGTTCAGAGTACCTTATAAAGATACATTCTTTCCTCTAGGACCCAATTTCCCATGCTTGTGGGAATCATCATGAACATATGCTGCTGACCCCCAGGGTCTTAGGACACTTAGATCCGGTTTGCGTTTTGTCCATAATTCATAGGGTGTGGAAGCGACTGATTTTGAGGGCACACGGTTAAGTATGAAGGTTGCCGTTAACAAAGCATCACCCCAATATGAAATTGGTAGGTTTGCTTGAGCCATCATAGACCTAACCATGTCTAGAAGAGTTCTATTCCTCCTCTCAGCCACTCCATTCTGTTGTGGAGTGCCAGGGATAGTCAGTTGTCTAATTATCCCTTTTTCCTCACAGAGCTGTTTAAATTGATCAGATAAATATTCACGACCTCGATCAGTACGTAATGCTTTAATTTTACTGTCCATTTGATTCTCTACCTCATTTATGTATCGTCTAAAGCACTCAAGTGCTTCAGACTTATGCGAGATCAAATAGACATGACCATATCGTGAAAAATCGTCAATAAAGGTAATAAAATACCAAGCTCCGTGTCTCGCCCTCACACTCATCGGACCACAGATATCAGAATGGATTAATTGCAATGGATTTTCAGCTCTTGTTCCCTTACCGAAAGGTTTTCTAGTTGCCTTACCAGCTAGACAATTTTCACATAAGGACATTTCCATGTTAGGGATTGCGCCCAACATTCCTTCTTTTGCTAGTTTAATCATTCTATTTTGATTAATATGTCCTAGTCTAGCATGCCAGATATTCATATCAGGATTGCTTGAAGAAATAGCAAAACAATCATGAGCGTTAAAACCAAAAGCAAGATCCATAACAAAAAATTTCTGGAATCTGAATGCTGAACCATAAAATTCAGAGTTGAAGGAAATGTCTGCAACTTTATCATGAAAATAAACATTAAACCCAAAGTCTACTAAGCAAATAACAGAAATTAAATTCCGTCGGATGTCGGGAGCATGAAGCACATCATGGAGTATCAAGGTCTTTCCACCACGCAAAGCAAGCTTGCAGGTGCCAATCCCTCGAACCTCGATTCTCGCATTGTTCCCAACATAAAGCCACTTGCTTTGATACGGCAACCGACGGTATTCCACGAAGGATCCCCGATCCCTGCTTACGTGGTCTGTGGAGCCTGAGTCTATAATCCAAGAAGAAGAAACAGGTTCTGTTAGAAAAACAGTACTAGAAACATATGAAACATGTGAATTCACATAATTCACTAATACCTTTTCGCTTTCAGCCTGTTTGGAACAGTCACGTGCGAAATGGCCCATTTGTTGGCAGGCGAAGCATTTGACCTTCTTCAGGTCTAGCTTCTTCTTCCCGCCTTTCTTTCCCTTCTTCTTAAATTGTTTCTTGCCCTTTTTAAATTGAGGACCGCCCTTCTTCCCTTTCTTTTGGGGCTTCTTGCCCTTTTTGAAATTGGGCTTAGATTGGGAAGTACCAGCATCCTCAGTTAAATAAGTCTGTCCAGAGCTCTTGTAAGCCTCTAGACGTTCATCTTCCAGCTCCAGATGCTTAGCTACATCATTAAAAGTGATGATGTTTTCATTGTGGGTTAGGTTGACTTTCATGTGCTCCCAACTTGCAGGGAGTGACCTGATGACAGCCTGCACTTGCTGCTCATCAGACAGATTATGTCCAGCTTCCTTCAGTTCCCGGATCATATTGGCCATCTCTCTCAGATGTTGCTTCATAGGATTGTTTGGCTTGAGCTTATAGGTATCAACTTAATCGTCAACCTTCTAAGCTTGGTCGTAGAGACTCCGCCAAACTTATCCTTCAATGCTATCCACATGGCCTGTGCAGTTTTGTGCGACTCAAACTCACACATCAGGTCATCAGCCATGGAGCTCAAAAGCGTGATTCTTGCTATGCTATTCTTCTTTTTCCAGGTTAGATATGCCTCTTGGTCTCTCCTGTGCTGGTTTGTGTTGCCAGCCTCAGGTTCAACCATAGCAGTGGTGAGAGGCTCTATCGCATCCTGTTCCTCTAGGATATACTGGACCTTTCGGTGCCAGATGTCCCAGTTGTCCCCGTTAAGCTTTTCTCCCTTGTTCAATTCAGCAATTATGTTCTTGGTTGCCATTCTTAGTTCTGTGACAAATCTATCCCACATTAATCTATGTTCTCTTTAAAGAGAACCGAACCAAAGAACATTTCAGTTATATAGCACAATGAAGTATACAATGTAATGTGCCTATATTATCCTCGATCAGTAAATAATGAAATTACAAGATCTATGATCAAGAGAATACGTTTGTACCTCCCATCACACAGATACTAGCAATAATCATCATGTCCTATCAAGGATTTTATATAAGCACTTCAAAAATTGTAACCTTTAGAAGTCTTATCTTCTAAAAGCTCCCACTTATAAAAGGCATACACATGATATTCACAAATAATCATACAACAATAATTCAAGTAATTTCATTAAATGAAATAACATACTTAGTCTGTTTACAATGCATGAAACCACAAATTCATGGCGAATACAAATATTACATCATTTGATATGAACATAAAGGTAATCAAGCATTGCTTTTCTTAGGCTTCTAAGTTTGCGCGTTTTGTTCATAAAGGAGGACACTAGCTCTATGGCCCAAATCCAGTAAGACTTTCTTATGGGTTTGCCTTTAGGTCCGCCTCTAACTCTTATTGCTCTTATGTACTCCATTATGACTCTAAGGTAGAATTCTGTATTCTTCTTATCGGTCATGTAATGGACGTAGCTAGCGAGCACACCATTGATGCCTTTTATGTTTGTCAATTTAGCTGCATCACTTTCAGCTATTCTCATAGCTAAAGCAGGGGTACAGGGTTGATCCACCTCTTCGCCTTCCTCTACTTCGGTTTTATTGGGAAGATCTAGCGAATCATTACAGACCAAATGAGGTTCGGTACGGAGGGGTTCAGTGGGAAATAAAGATTCTGACTCAGGTCCAGAATCCATTAACTCCTCCGGGATTTCTTGAGGAACCTCTTCAGGGTCCTCTTCAGGATCCTCATCCTCTGGTTCATATTCTGGAACTGCATTATCCATGTATGAGTATTCCAATGAACCATCTTGGATATTTTCAGTGCTACTAGAAGCCTCTTGCTTCATTTTCACCTAGAACAAAATAATTTAAATTATTTGAATATTCTGGAATTTATTTCCGCATGAAAATACCAGAAAATACACTGAAAATACTCACAAATAGATCCTTAATTGTCTCCAAAATTATCAAATTATATATCAAAATGAAGATCTTGATTTTAGGGATTTTTAGAGACAAACCGCACCTCAAACGGACCTTTCACGCGCCTACACGCGCCCCTAGAAGGAAAATTAGCGAAAAATGGAAAAAAATTTTCCCACTCGCCCTGTCGGCGCGTGTACTTCACGCGCCACCATGCAGCCTGCCGCCGGCGACACGCGCCGTACCGCGGCTTCCACGCGCCACCACCTGTCAGGTGGTGGTCCCCACGTGCCAAGGTGGGGTGCCACGTGGCAGAACGCGCCACGTGGCGCTGCTTGGTCAAAAAATTTTTTTTTTTAATTCTTGGTTTTTTTTTAATTAAAAGTATTTTGGGCCGGTTGGGTTTGGGTCCATTTCGGCCCAACCGTTCTCTTCAAAAAAAATTTTTTTTTTTTTTTTTTGGTCTGGGCCGGATCCTGCCTCCAGCCCAGTACACCCTTTCCTTTTTTTTTTTTTTGTCTGGGCTGGATCCTACGTCCAGCCCAGTAAATACCCTTTTTTTTTTTTTTACAGGAGGGGCCAAAACGACGCCGTTTTGGCCCCTGGAGGGTCTCCTTCAACCTCCAGCCGGGTCGTCTTGACCCGGCTTCTGCAACCGGGTCGGGTCCGACGGACCCGTCGGACCCGGTTTCTTCTCTCCTCCGTATCTTCGCCGTCCGGTGTCCGTTTTTAGTGTACTTTATATCATTTTCTTCATTTTTTCGAGCTCTACGCAATGGGATAAATTTTGAATCCAAAAAACTTCATTTCGAGACACCCAAAAACGAAAACGTACGGCCGAAAATAGATACTGTATAAAACGATTTTCACAGAGGCAGAGAAGCAACCCAATATGTCTAAATATAAATATAAGACACAAAAACTATCATACTGAAGGTAAAATGGAGGATTTGCTAATTTATTGAAGCAAATCACAAGTTACTCAGACGGAACAATCAGAAAAAAAATACTGATATGAAAACGCAGGCCACAGAATCTACAGGAAATATCATATGCTCTGATACCAATGAAGTATTTCGGGCATACCTGGAGTCTGCAATAAAGTCAGGTTGCCACGCGGAGGTCCGATCACGGTGACGGAGTCGGATTTGGGAGACACAGCAAATACACTGGAGTAGAGGGAAGGGAAGAATGGAGAGCAAAGTGTGGAGACCAAAACGAAAAAGCCAACCGAATGCCAGACCCATGACTCAATCTAAAAAAAGGGTACTCGGACGGTTGAAACCGAAGAGAAAAAACTGTCTCCCTTTTTGAATTTTGCCTCCACGGTTATTTAACCGTTTTGAACTAAAAAGGAGCAAATTGCAATCTTCGACCCAAATGTTTTGTTATTTACTTCAGAACCCCAAATTGTAATTGGGCTTGGGTCCAATCCACCAAGGGTGGACTGGCCCACTTTCCTACAGGAGAGAATATGAGAAAATAAGAAAATTATTAAAATAAAAAGAATGATGCTTGAGAAAATGAGATAATAATTATACTAGGTATTAAAATAAATAAAGGGGGCAAAATAGAAAAATAACCTAAAAAATTTGAAACATCTTATAAAAGTTTCTTATAAATGAAGAAAAGGTAAATGACGGTTGTTTCTTCTAAACGGGACGGTGGGAGTAGTTATTAGCATACCTTGCCCTGCTCCAACTTGTGTCTTGGTTAAATTAAGTGTATGTCAAAATTTAAGAGATAATTAATCTTTGGGTCCTTATAGTTTTATCCGATTATTAATCAGGTCTTTATAAAAAATTTTTTATCAGATCCTTTTACTTTCACGTGTTTTTAATTAGGCCTTCTACTTTTTTTCCTTTTTATTAGATTCTTATAATTTCACTTATTTTTTAATTAGGTCCTTTGTAGTTTTCAAAAATTATTTATTAACTTTATTTTTTAAAATTAATTTTATTTTTAAATAAATAATTATAAAATTGGATAAAGTAATTAATATAATCATTTAGTAATTAATAATTAATCAAAATAATCAATTATACTTAATTATAAATTGTTTATAATTATATTTTAATTTAAGAAAATTTTATTGTTATAATTTGAATTTTATAATTATAAAAATTAAAATTGAAAAATAAATAATCTATTTGTTTAACTAAAAATTTAAAAGAATATTAACATAAGATTATTATAATAATTTATTATTTATAAAATATCATTATTTATAGAATAAAGAATAAAAACTACAAGTTCTTACACGTACACATCACTTTATATTCCCCACCATTTATAATATTAAGGTCATTAACTCTTTTTTTTTAAAACAAATATTACAATCCTTCAAGATATTAAAACATACAAAGACTCCCAACATCTGTTTATACGTCTATATATATAAATATATATATTTATATATATTTCTTTTTTCTTTTCTTGGTTTCCTCTTCTTGCTCTTCTAGAGTTGGTCCTTTTCCCAGTTTCAAAAGTCATTGTGAGCCTTAATGTTGCTTTGCTATTCCTTCTTGTTTCCTAAGCAATTAATCTTGTTTGCCTCACCATGCAAGAGCAATATCAGAGTGAAAACCATGTAACTACCGTGAAGTTCTTTTTTCCCTCTGGTTCGACTCCTCCACCGCCGGAAAAAAAATGAGAGGGTGAATTGAGTTTAGGTTATTAAGATTCATGGACTGGGTTAGTGGGAGGGAATTACTCCATCAGGCCCAATATTTTTAATGAATTTAAACCCGTTCCCAATTACCTCAATTTTAAAGATAAACATGTCCACATACATGATTATATTTAGAGAGGGACACGTACACCCCCAAATATACTTGTATTCTCAGCTCACTATTGGATACTCTCTTTTTCCCCCCTTTTATGATTAACAAAAATTGATACTCACATTAACCTTGATTATTTAATTAAATATTTTTGTTACTCAGTAGTAGAGTCTCAGGATATGTTAAATGTTCATTACGCCGCATTTTTGAGAACTCATTTTCCCATATATAATTGTTTTTTATGTTGCATTTTGAGGATTTAATCGTTTTTTGTTATTTACGTAAAATTCAATTAAGTGTTATATGGTGAGCTCACATTACTATTTTTAATGTTATTTATGATATTTTAGCATATTTTGATACCGTTAGAAAGTAACATTTTAAGATGGATCTAATTTTATGGGATTTGAGATTTGAGAAACTAAAATAAAAATGAACCAAAATTTCAGAAACAAAAAATTATATTAATTCTTAACTATAAATTAATTTTATAAATAATATTTGTTATCATATGATGTATCGGCCCGGTCCTGCAACATATAATTGTCTGCGTGCAGGTCAAAAAATCATAATTGTCTGTGTTCGCCTGGGAGACCCGCTGAGAGCTACTCATCATCATATAAAATATTTATAAAATAATATCATTATAATTGGTAAATTTTTGCGGAATCTATTCCATGTGATATTATACTAATTTAAGCCAAATTATAAAAAGTAAGAAGTAAATTCTGTACGCATATTATTGGAAGTAAATCCTTGAGAATTATTCCAATGTGAAATACAAAATCACAAAAAAATAAATAACACAAATGCTTTATTGAAAATTAATTAATACTCCAAAAATTGCACTACCTTCTTCAACTATAAATGCAAACTCATTGTGCAGACGCATCACAAGAAGATAAAACATGGCCAAGTATTTGATTTTGGGAGCTTTTCTTGTTCTTTTGATGTTTTCAGCTTCAGGTGAGAGAACCTTTCACTTTTGTTGTGGTTTGTATAATTTTTACATTGATTAGGATTTTTTTAATCAATATCAGTATTTTATACGATAAATTATTTTTTTACCTTCAAATACAATAAACTATTTAGCAGTTTGTTTAACTATTCTTTTTGTTATTTATTTGTGGCCCACATGTTTCTTTCCACTAAAATAACATAGAATGAATATGCAGTGATTGTGAGGATACCCATGTTGATTTTCTCGTTTTATTAAGAAAAGGGACAGAGAAAAGCTTTATTACACGATGATATCGCATGCACACACTCATGTGAATATTTAGTATACTAGAACTTAATGGATTTAATTTTTAACTGATTATTCATGACTTTTAATGTTAGATTATGATTGTAGACGTGTGTTCATTTATTCAAATTAGAATAATTAATTATTTGTGAATGATAAAATATACCAATATGATAATTTTCTATTTGTACAAATAGTATAATCAAAATAATATATATATAAATTTAACCAGCGGTATGAAATTAAAAGGTAATATTCAAAGCTAAACAGGAGCTATTTTTTTATGCATTATTTATAATGTAAGTTTCATTATCCCTTGTTTTATGTTTTATACAAATATATAAAATTGATTAACAAGAATATCATATTTGCAGCTTTGGACTATGAAACCGAAGATGCAGAAAGCAAGCTCAATATACGATGCAGAGATGGCTTTGATTGCCCAGGCTGTCCTTGCATCAATAAAAAGTGTGTTTGTGGAGCTTCCCCTCAACTTGAACAACGCATGATTCAGAGCCCACCAGTGTCTCAAAACAACAAATAATCCCTTATTGGCTCTTTTGTTGGGGGTTCTCATGTTTATTGCATAAAATAAATATATGTTTGGGGGTTGAAAAGAAGTGTATCCCTTATAAAGGAAATATTTATGGAGTGGAATATGTTATAAGCTTGAGTTGATTCTCTAAGTTTTTTTTTTAATTTTCAATTTATTAAATCGTGTCATAAATGCGATTGAATTTATGAGTTTACTTAACGAGTTTACCATTTTTATACTTTTAGTTTATAAAATCGTATCTATTCGCTCTTAAACTTATATTAAGTCTTTTAATTTAATTATGTTTAGTGACTTCATATATAAATTTTATAGAAATTTCTTTGTTGAGTATAGTAAATAATGAACGTTAATATATTCAATTTTAATTATTTGAATTCAAAATATATTTAAATAAAATCATTGTTATTTTTTATATTTTGATTATTTAATTATATATTTTTAATATCAATTTATTAAAACTCTTACAAGTTTAAAATTCAAATTTATAATCCAAATTTATATTTCTATCATGAATTTGCTCAAACTTGTGAATTTGACAAGCTTGTTAAATAATATAAAAGTTGTGAATTCTCAAGTTTTCAATAAGTCATAATTTATGTTTTTTGAGCTGTGTAAAATTAGTAGTAAGTTTCTAAAGTCGTGCCCAAAAATTTGCCGAGCAAACTACATGGCATGTTCGTTTCGGGAGATATATGATTAAACCTTATTTTCATACTTTTAAGTTTTATTAGCTCAAAGTTTACTTGTTTTTAATCTGTTTTTTCTTAAAGAAACTGCAAGATCGAGCACAATAATTTCTTAAATTAATTGGCAATTTCTCTGAAAAAACACATTTATACTCACGTAAAATTACAAAGTCGTTACATCTTAAACTTGCATCATACGCATTATAACAAAATAGTACATAGAAATTGCAATCAAAGTTATTATCATGACAAAATACTAAAACATAAGTATCAAAATACACACACATTTCTGAAACAGGGTTGTTATCCTTTGCCTCAATTTTTGTGTTGTTCATACATTGTTTCCTGAATCCTGTTTAAACCAAGAGGGTATTGTAGATTTAATTTTAATTTTCTCGAAAGAGAAAGCAAAAGAAAAATGTCAATTTCTCTTCTTCTTTTTTTTTTGGCAGAGTCAAATTCTTGTATCTTTTGGAGAGAAAAAGACCTTAACATGGTACACCCTGGCCCTTTTCGTAAGCAATTTTAGACTAAACTATGCAAATCAAAGAGTTAGTTAAAATTAATTAAAGTTAATAAATATTAAAAAAATTGGAATTATTTTTTTAAAATACCCTTATTTATGAGAAAAATATAAGAAAGATAATAAAAAATTATTATAATAAAAAGAGCTATGAGAGAGAATCTACGGTGGAGAGAGATTATAGTAAACATAATTTTCAAAATATTTATTATTGAGGAAATGATATTTTAAAAAAAAATAAATACATTAACTATTAAAATAAGTCTTTAATAGTGGCAAAATAGAAAATTTGTTATAAAAATTTACGACAACTTATAAATATTATTTATATTTAGAGATAAGGGAAGATAATGATTGTTACTTATAAAAAATAGAACCAAGGGAGTAATTATGCGAGGATGATTTTTTTTTCCCCCGGGGTGAATGAATGGATGATTGATTTTATTTTGTGTATACATGAAGATGTTGTTTGCAAGTTTCTGAAGCCGGGTATTTTCTTTTTTATATAAAAAAAATCCTGCCGGTCTTATGCATAAATAATATTACAGTGGTTTATAATATTACAAAATGGCTTTCGTAGTTCAATGGTCTATAATATTACAAAATAAAAATTACTTCCTACTTTATTAATGTTTCATTCCAATTTTACCGATCGTCCCCAATGGGACCCTACTTTATTAATATTAATTATAATTTTTATAACGATTCTTCACAACTCTATTAAATTCATTTATCATATTATTTGACACCTTTTTAAACATTCCTAATGTGATTAAAACTCTTTTAAAAATATTTACAACTTTATTTATATTATTTATCTTGTATTTTTCATATTTTTAAATTAATTTTTTTAATATTCATAATGTATTTGACAATTTATGGTAATATTTGCAACTTCCCGTCATCAGTCACATTACATGAAATTCAAATATTATTTTTTTTGGCATTTTTCCTAATATTTTTCCAACCCTTATTTCTTTTAATGAACCCCCCCAAAAAAAAAAAAACCGCCTGGAGAATTTGGTATCCGTTTTCCGTACAAGTTACTCAGGTCCCCATTGCATGAGGGGGCCACTGTGGCCCGAAAACGAGGAGTCAACTGTACGAGGAAGAGAAGGCTCAGGTGCGAGTGTGCTAAGTTAACGAGTATGGCTTCTCCAGAGCCCAACGATGAAGATCGTATTGTAGAGCTAGTCGTGCGTGATGCCCCTGATTCGGCCGGCGATGCTGATGCTGTTGCGGTTTCGGAGGACTTTGCCCCTTTGCTCGCGCAGCCTGAAAGACCCAGCATCAACATCTTCACCCTCCCTTATCCCCGAAGAAAATCCAGAGTAATTTTTAGTTTTTTTTTGTATCTTTTTCTGTTTGGCATCAAGTCTTCCTTCCAGATTTTAGTTTAGAAAGTTGAATTATACCGGACTTTGAGAATGTGGCTGTCAACTTGGGGGGGGGGGAAGGAAGGGAATTTATTGAGTTTTCATTCTCCCCAAATAATTCGTTGTGGTTAATTAGTTTGTTAGTGTATTATGAAGCATGATACATCAGTTTTTGTGCGGATAATTTTGTGCGTAGATGATCTCCTTTAGCTCAAGAGTCTGGCGTGGACGATCTCTTCTCACGCTCTATTGATAGAATGATAGAAAAATATGTTTATTTGCTAGTGGAGAGTTATCTGCGCGAATTTTAAATTTTAGAGAGGTTCATTTTGAAGTTTCTAAGGAGAGGGGACTTTATCAGCGCACAGCTGAAAATTCAAGGGCGTTAAATTGAAATTTAACAGGAAAGGGAAAAAATGACAGTGCATCCTTTATTTGTGATGTATGGCTCTGTCTTCAACAGCAGGAAGAATTCTAAAGCTTAAATGGATGAAGAAAAGTTATTTCAGTAACCGTGGAGGACAAATAGATTATTGGGTTCTCACTGGTGATTGCTTCTGTATGTTGGACTTTGTATTTGGGACCAGATAAAGAGTTGGGATGATATATTTAAATCGGTTATTTGCTGGGATTTACTCCTAATTAGTTGCTGTCATTTGTTGTTTTGGATTTGGGATCCGCTAAATTGAGGATCGTAATCATGAGTGAATTTTACTATATTTTCAAAGAGGAAAAAAGAACAAAACAAAAACCTACTTTTGTTCAGAAAAACGAGGGGAAAAAAAGAAGAAAATTTACTCAATTTCACCATGTCCAACTTCCCTAGGTCCAAATCGGCAGCATTCAACTAATTTTATGGATAATATTCATTTTCTTTATGTAAAGGAAATATTACTTAATTCTTGGCTAATGCGTATTTCGTTTTTGTCAAATTAGAATATATATAAATATATATATATATATATATATTCTCCTGAAAAATGTTTGCCTTCCATGGGTTATAGGATGCGAAGCATTTTTTTTTTTTGTTTTTTTGGTTACATATAGGTATTCTCTCATTAAAGACAAATTTATTTGAGATATTATTAAGTACTAAATGTGAACATTTTTCTTAATAAGAATTTGAATATTAATTTATCGTATTATAAGAGACTAGCATCTTCTGTTTAGATCAAGTGGATACCAAACATTGCAAGTATTATGCATGTAGGTTCACTCAAAAAAAATATTATGCATGTACAGTTAAGAGTTTTGGTAAAATCGAGTTGGCCCATTTTAACAGGTTTGTTAGGTTAGACCCCAAAAAAAATCCAAATAACGTTTTTTATATTTTTTAATTTCAAAATTCGAATCATATAACTCATAGACTCAGATAACAAATTTGACTATGGTGTTTTGTTGTCATTATTGTGCTTAATTTGGTGAGTGGACTTGTATTTATGTGAGTGCAAGATACATCATTTTGCTTATATGGGTTTCACAATTTCTAAATGTGAGGCTAATTAAACTAATGCTCATACTTTAAATTTGGTTATATACAATAAACAATTACAAAAATATCCCCTGGGTGATTTGTCAGTTTTGTACTAATTTGAAAGTAAGAGGAAACAATACTGAACAAAATCTAAAAATCGAAAGAAACCAAATGGAGATTATTGTTATTCTAACTATATAACATTTAACAAAAAATTATAATTTTATGATTACTAAAAATTACAATGATTGATGATAATGAAATAAGATGCAGTCATATACAGCAGCATTAATGACAAGCTTCCAATGGAGATGTTCGGACGAAGATGCTTCTCATTGAATGTGGTTAAGGGCGTCAACATCTCAATTTGTCATTTTTCACTTCAATCTAGAGAAAGAAATGAAAAAGGAGGGCGATGCTTGAAATAGAGTGGTGGAACAAAAGTTTTATTTTAGTTTATGTAAAACGTGTTTATAAGTGATTTCAATCGTAATAGTAAATAGGGCCATGGATTGGTATAACAAGAGCTGGTGGCGGTGGAGACGATAATGATGAATAGGTGGAGGAAGGAGACTGGGTATTGAGATTTTTTTTCCCCCAGTTTCTTTCCAAATTGTTGGATGGAGATACAGAAATTTTATAAAAAGGATATTTTGGTCTTTTCAAAATTCGTATTAAATAAAATTACATCACAATTTCGTCTGCATACCATACATAAGTTTAACAGCTAATTCTATTCTACTTTTCATTCCAATTTCTTCGAAAATATCATATAATATTGCTTTATTATGTTTGTTGATTGAACAAAAAAGATTTTAAACGATGACTTTCAGTGACAACAAAAAAATCGCCATTGAAAGTCCACTTTTAATGGCGACACTAGAAAATCACTGCTCAAAGTATGATTTTCAGCGACGACAAAAATGTTGTCGCTAAAAGTCAACTTTCTAGGGTGAGTTTTTTGTTGCCGCTGAAAGTCGTCATTAAAAGCATCTTTTAGTGGTAACACAAAAAGTCACTACTAAATGTAAGACCTTCAGTGATGACATTTTTTGTTACCCAGAAAGTCACCGCTGACTTTTGGTTCTCCATTTTCCTTTCGATCCTCCATTCAACCTTAGAATTTTGGCAGCGACTTTCTAATGTTGCCGCTAAAAGTACAATATGATACTATATATTTTATTTTACAAAAGTAATAAAAAAATTCAATCCAGTTTAATGGTAAGAAGATTGAACATGAAAAGAAGTGGTCACGAGTTCGAACCTTGAAGAAGACACATTTAAGGTGAAAATATCTGGGCTATGATGTAACGGCGAGGAGTGACATGGCATGAGAGTAGTGATGTGGCAATAACGTGACGGCTGACATCAATAACGTGGTGCCAATAAAGCCAATTTTTCTTTGACATCACTTTCAAGGGCGACAAAAAAGTAGTCGCTGAAAGTCACTTTTGACGGTGACATCTTTTGCCGCTGAAAGTACTGTTAGCGACAACAAAAAGGTCGCTACCAAAAGTATATTTTAGTGATGACAAATGTCGCTGCTGACACTTATAAAACTTGCTGCTGAAAGTTTTCATCCATGGTTGTTACAGTAACAACTTTTTAGTGGCAACTTTTATAAGTCGCCACTGAAAGTCGATTTTTTTATAGTGGATAAAGTGATATTAATATTATTCATACTAGTGTGGCCTATAAAGTTTTTCACTTTAGTCTCTAAAGAACTTTTACTATTCACTTTAGTCCTTAACTCTAGACTTCCCATATTTATATTTTTGTCGCTGACCTGACCTTGTGCAAAGGCCTGAACAACTTTTCACATCTGGGTTCCTTGTGTTCAACGAAACTAAACTGCGTCTTGCAAATTTTCCAAATTTCCCTTAAGATTGAAATATTTTTACCTTAGGAATGCCTAAAATTTTGGTAAATTGTAACTTTGAATATAAGATTCACATAATCATTGAATAAGGGTATCGAAGAAAATATTAGGCTTTGGATTTCTAGAACGAACATAGGTTGTCAAATACTCCGATTCTTAATATAGGATCCAATTGTTGAGTTAGTTTTGATCATAAATATAAGACCTATTTCTCATATTTATCAATTTTCTTTAAATTATCCCCATGAATATCCCCTTAACCATAATCTGGACCGGAGGAGTACTACTAAAACAAAAATGTTTAAAATAATAACCATGGTTTTGGATTGGATCGAGAAAAAGTAATAACTTAAATTGTTGTGTAGTGTCGGAAAATGATGCTTGACCATTAACTGCAACTTCGACTCTAATAAGGTTCATAGCTCACTGTTAATATATATGCATCCCCATTCAAAAAAGAAAAAGGGTTCATAACTCTTTGACTGCAATAAATTGTATCTCTTTCCCAGAAAGTGTCGTTACAACTTTTTTTACGTGTTACAAACAAATATAAATAGCTCACCAATTACCAAGCCCATGTAAAAATTCTAAAGAAGGGCTTAAACAGTTATTAATGGGTTCTTCAAAAACACGTTATCTTGTGATTTTCATGATTTTCATGATCATCACTTCATCATCATCAGGTTCGCTTTTCTTCTTCCCCATTATTGGTTATCCCATTTGTTTTTTTTTTTTAATAGTGTGTGTGTGTGTGTGTGTATAGAATGAGTTTCTTGATGCCAAGTTTGAAGTCTAATTAGCAGCTAATTTCAAGGTAGAGAGAGACAGGCATGGTTCATTTTCAATTACTTGTGTTTAATTTCTCACCTCAAAACAGCTAGTTTAATATGAAAAGCACTGTCAACAGCTCATTGTCCGAGTGCCAACACTACCTACTATGTTTGGATGAAGTCCTGAGTTGAAACTGGTGTTGACATGTTTGTGTATGCATGCATATTGGTTGTATCATATTACCTCCGATATTAATTATAAAGCCTCATTTATAGACTATAAATAAGGTCTTATAATTAGGATCGGAAGTAGTATTTTCCAAAAAAGGGATCAATTTCGCAGAAACTCTTTTATCTTGTGTTCTTTGTTATTATCACTTTATCATCAGCTCTTATTTTCCTTTATCTATGCCATTTTATTTTTCAATTATACTCCTCTTATTTAATTTTATTTACAAAAGAGAAAGAGTAGTATTATTTATCTTTAATATAAGTTATTACCTTATTGAGTTTATTATATGAATGTATAATTTTATTCCTAATTTATTATTTTGTGGAATGTTATTTTTGTAGAAAGTATATTTATTAAATAGAGATAAAATTAAAAATTTATTAAATTTTAATATTTTTATTGATTCTTATAAAATATGTTAAAAGTGCCCCATAAATAAGATGAGAGAAGTACATATAGTAAAGACTGTATGCATCATAGCTAGGTAATTTTTTTTATGCTATGCATGATATCAAAATTTAAAATTTCTTCAAAAAGTGCACTTATTTTTAATATTTAATTTCATTAAAATTAAGTATGTTTCTTATACTTTGCACAAAGTTCAAAGTGAATTACAAATATAGCGTGGTTTATAATTGGAGAAGTTGGTCGCCATGGTCAGACATGGTAACTGGGCCACTGTGTCCAAGGTTCATATATGGATGCCGACAAATTGATGCTAAAAACAGGGTGGTTCATCAATAAGAATAATAATTTTATAATATTTTTTTGTGAAGAATTCCTAATGAATAAAAACAAAATTTCAGAGCCTAATGAGATATTTGAAGAAAGAATAATAAAGCAAAAAAAATATTATTGATAGTTATATATATGTACTATTTGCTAATAAAACTTGTGATTATGAATATTGTGCGTAGCTCAGTATCGATCTTTTATGTTTCATGCAACTACCACTCTGGTTTTTATTATTTGTTACTTTTAGGAGTTTCTCACAATCAAGGAGAGAATTAAATAAATAAAACCTTTTACTTTTGTTCACCAAAAAAAACCTTTTACTTTTGCCCTTAGTCAGAAGAGCATCAAATAGTAATATATTTTCTCTCACACATTCCCTCTCTCTTCAATTTTACTATAATCAATAAGGGCAGAATTGAAAATGAAGCATTAAAAAGGATATAAGAGACAAACAAAATACGACCAAAATTCCTCCCTACAAGTGACAAATAATAAAGGCCAGAGGGGCACTCCTTCTTGTCCTTATTGTAAGACACCTTTTAAAATGATTTTTAATCCTTAACATAAGTCAGTTGAAGAGTCATCATTAGTATTTATTTGTAAATTTTGTCTTGATAAGTAATGTCTTGACAAATAATAAAGGCCAGAGGGGCACTCCCTACAAGTCACATGAGAAAAAGAATAAAAGATAATGTATGGAAAAATGGAATAGAAGAGACTATGGTAAAAAAAAAAAAGAATAAATAATTAAGGACAAAATTTAAAAAAAAAACAAAAGAAAGCATTAAATATTAAGACAAACCTAAATTGAAGTTTATAAAATAGACTATACTCCTTCTCAAATTTGAAGTTTATAAATAAGACAGGAAGGAGTATTACTTAATCAGTTTATTTTTTTAGATAAGTGATCTTATATTAATTCCATGAGGAAGAGTTTTTGGATAAGGATCGATGTCCATTTTATCAATAAGAATTATAAGATGATAAGATGTAAATTCTAATTGCATTCCTTATTCATAGTTGGCAGACTTATCAGAGAATATTTCAAAGATATTATCATCAAAACTTGTATATTTTTATACATGCAATATCTTGGAAGTAAATCTTCGTATATCATAATTTCAGACGGAAATACACAAATCACAAAAATAAATAAATAACAATAAAAGGTCCGAAAATTAATGAAACTTCTAAAAGTATACTTGCTTCACATTATATAAGTGCTAACTCATTGCTCAAACGCATCGCAAATGCTGGCAGACATGGGTAAGACCAAGACCTTGGTTACGGGGGCTTTTGTTGTCATCCTTTTGGTTTTTCTTTCATGTGAGCACCCTCCCTCTCCTCTTTCTTCTTGTTTAATTTGTGATTATTAAAAAATTTTATGTTTCACATAAAGTAATTTTTCTATACCTGTCACCATAAAGTATTGATTAAAGTAACATTCAATACTTTAATTTTATTTATAATACTTTTAGCACCCGAAATCATTAATAAGATCAGCATGTTGCTGGTCAACCAAAAAAATAACATAAGATCAGCATGTTGTGTGCACCACGAACACACCAAATAATATCAGGGCGATGGTTAAACTTGGAAACAATAAAAGCTCTAAATATCGGAAACAATCTTGTGAAATCCAATATACTGATCGATCCACAATATTTTCTTCAAATATACTATATATATAATATATTATAAAGAAACTACCGGTTCTAGAAAATCATGTGGGAACTTGAAGGTAAATCTTAAATACAAAATCATGAAAAATAAAAAACAATAAATGCTCTGCATAATGCAAAGAATCTCATAAAATTCGATATGGATCCATGGGATTTGATTCTAGAAAATCAATATTGAAAAACGTTTAGAACTATATCGATGTGAAATACACAATCAACAAAGTAAAGTGAAAATAAATGCTGAGAAAATTTGACTTTCAAGGAGCTTATCTTTATTTAAAAAAATCGTTTCTTTCCAAATGTCTCTAATTAAATAGTGGTATTTTTTTTTTAAAACATCGTATATTAAAGAATGTGGAAAACTCATTAAATAAGATATCCTTAGAAAGATCTTTTAAAGTATCATAGAATTTTGATTGAACCATGTAGTCGCCTATAAATAGAAAACTCAGTGAGCTAAACGCATCAGAAGTTGATGAAAAACATGGACCAAACTTTGGTTAAGGGAGTTTTTCTTCTCGTCCTCTTGTTTTCTGCTTCAGGTACGCAGTAAGAGAACCATTCAATTTCTCTTGTTTGTTATGTTTGTGTAAAATTACATTCGTTAGAATTTTTCTTCCAATATCAATGTGCTAAATTTGATTCTTAATATAAGATTCAGGTTATAGTGTACTAAATCTTATATTAAGGATAGTAGGTAAGTATTAGATATGAATAATCTACATATCACTTCATTTTACTATTATTCTTTCAGCTTCCATATAAAATTGCTAGTCTACTGTTATATTTTTCCCCCTCTATTTATAATATAGAGAGAGTACTTTTTGGTCCTTAATATAAATTACATCATTAAATTTAGTAAGGGGCAAACTTACCCATGAAGTATTCCACCAGATTAGAGCACTAGACATCATAAAATCTCCTTTTATAGGTACAAAAGTACACATTTTCAAAACGGTGCAAAAATGTCACAACCATTAAGTACTGATGTTGAGTGTTTGACAAACATGTTAACCAAAAAAATAATGTAAAAATCCACATAAAATTTTCAA
Organism: Neltuma alba; assembly: GCF_004799145.2. Taxonomy (NCBI): domain Eukaryota; kingdom Viridiplantae; phylum Streptophyta; class Magnoliopsida; order Fabales; family Fabaceae; genus Neltuma; species Neltuma alba. Next base: position 223,416 of record NW_021637771.1, read on the forward strand.
ACTGATCCAAAAATACACATGGAGGAACTATGTATATTTTTACACCATTTTCTTGACCTACATGTTTACTAAATGGTTAACATTATTTAACTTAATGGTCATGGCATTTATGCAACATTTTAAATTTATATGTATCTTTGCACCCAAGAAATTCTTATGGTGTTAAATGCCCAAGTTGGGTAGATTATTATTTTCTTGGACTTCTTATTAAAGTGTGTGTGTATATATATATAATATGGATAAAGTTGTAAAATTGTTAACTTTTAACATATAGTTAATAAGATTTAAAGTTTTTTTTAAAAAAATTTTGATGAAACGTGTTAGAAGATGTTTATAAATAGAATCAGAGAGGAGTGATGATTTTTAAAATGACTGAATATTCTAACCAACCATTAATTTTCAAATTTAGGGCTTGAAGGGTCTGCTTGGAATCTAGTCTAGCCCAATAGTCTAATCCCATCTGGTCTTCTATTCTTATGAGCTAATTCCCCCCCCCCCCAATATCTAACTCAGTTAGGTTGCTCTCTCGAGATTAAATTGTAACAATTCTATGCAAGTCTCATTACCGTCTTTAATTTATGTTTTATACAAATATATAAAGTTGATAAAAGGAAATCTCATATTTGCAGCTTCGGGGAACGGAACTGAAGATGGAGAAAGCAAGTTCCATTTACGATGCAGAGGTCCTGAGGATTGCCCTGATTGTTGGTGCCTTAATCATGAATGCCAGTGTGGCAATCCTCCTCAATCTCATCACGAACATGTTTCATCAAAACCAAACAATGTCCCAAAACAGGAAATGATCCCTTGACTCTTCTTGTTGGGATTATAATTACATGAAATAAATATGTTTTGGATTTGAAACAACAAATGGAATAAGAAAGCAAAGTGTTATCCTTTTATTTAATGCAAATATTTATGGAATGCAATATCTTATAAATTAATTAGTTTTCTATAGTATGGTTATAATTAGACATGCACCTTTGATAACTCTTAATAATGACATATGGGAATTCAACGATCTCATTATTTTCACTAATTTTTTATAATAACTCTTTTTTTGGGGGAAAAATAGCTTTAACATAATTTCTAGCCCTGCCTTTAGCCATGAGAAATTAGTATAGAGATTTCAATATTTTTCAGCTACCAATGTTCAAACTATTATTATTAGCGGATCATAAATGGTTGGAAATGCTACATATCATACATGAGGCGAAGTGATACTTTTTTATTTTTATTAAGAGAACCACTAGTATATTACAAAATGTTTTAAATATTAATTTTTTTATGTACATATTATCTCTAACTAATTATAAACTTCCTAACTACTTAGTTGAGCTCCTCTAACTACTAACTTTTATTGAGGGTACAAAAATAACTAACTAATTAAATTTAGTAATTTATATAAAAATTTTATTAAAATCTTATACACAAATCGAAGAGAATAATTAATAAGGAGTGATCAAGTTAACCAAATAAGTAATAAGGAATGGTGAAGCTAGCCAAAGAAAAGCATGCTCAACTTAACAGCTATTTGCTACATCATTCGCACCCTCTTTTTTTTTTTTTTTTAAATACAAGGGAAAGCAAGAGAGCATTAAGAAAACAGCAAAACAGCTATCCTATTCCTTCGAGATCTAGAAATTTATGTACACTAGCAGGGCCCAGGATAAGGAAACCCGGGTTATCATTCAGGGCTCTCTTTGCTAGTTCATCTGCCACGAGGTTATCATCTCTAGCAATAAGCTGGCAGTCGAACTTCCACTTCCGTGAGATCATCCCTTTTATCTCCTCAATAAGAGACCAGTTGTCGTGCATCTCCGGGGTAGCATTCTTCAGCAGTTGAAAACATCCTACGAATATGTCTTTAGTATTGCATCTCTGAAACCACAATCCCATGCCCGTTTCATTCCAAAAAGGCAGCCCCATAGTTCCGCTGAGGGGGCATCACCTGCTTGCAAGCGAGAGACGAAGCCTTCAATAAAGTTTCTATTATTATCCATCAGGACTCCCCCACACGCTGCTGCGTTGCTCAGGTGGGAGAAAGCACCATCCACTTCTATAACAATGCCACCTTCCGTGACAGGATCAGGAGACACAGTCAGAGTCCTCCGGTTCTTCTCCAAGTTGATGCCGTAAGCTTGTGAGAAGCGTTATCCATGCACAGATGATAAAAATGGTTAAAGATAATAAATATGTAAAGATTATAAGTTTTTTTCCTCAAAAATACTCTTTTTTATGAGGGGAGAGAATATGAGAAAATCAGAAAATTATTAAAATAAAAAGAATGATGCTTGAAAAAATGAGATAATAATTATATTAGGTGTTAAAATAAATAATGGGGGAAAAATAGAAAAATAACCAAAAAAATTTGAAACATCTTATAAAAGTTTCTTATAAATAAAGAAAAAGATAAAAATGACGGTTGTTTCTTATAAAAATGAGATAATACTCTAACTTGTGTCTTGGTTAAATTAAGTGCATGTCAAAATTTAAGAGATAATTAATCTTTAGGTCCTTATAGTTTTATTTGATTTTTAATCAGGTCCTTACAAAATTTTTTTATCAGATTCTTTTATTTTCATGTGTTTTTAATTAGGCTCTCCACTTTTTTTTTATCAGATCCTTATAGTTTCACTTATTTTTTAATTAGATACTTTGTAGTTTTCAAAAATTATTTATTAACTTTATTCTTTAAAATTAATTTTATTTTTAAATTAATAATGATATAATTGGATAAAGTAATTGATATAATCATTTAGTAATTAATAGTTAATCAAAATAATCAATTATACTTAACTATAAATTTTTTATAATTATATTCTAATTTTAGAAAATTTTATTGTTATAATTTCAATTTTATAATTATAAAAATTAAAATTGAAAAATAAATAATATATTTGTTTAACTAAAAATTTAAAAGAATATTAACATAAGATTATCATAATAATTTATTGTTTATAAAATATTATTATTTTATGGAATATAAAGAATAAAAACTACAAGTTCTTACATGCATCACCTTTTATTCCCCACTATTTATAATATTAAGGTCATTAACTCTTTTTTTTTTTTTTTACAAATATTTACAATCCTTCAAGATATTAAAACATACAAAGACTCCCAACATCTGTAATAATATATTTACTTAACTAAAAATTTAAAATAATATTAACATAAGATTATTATTATAATAATTTATTGTTTATAAAATATTATTATTTTATAGAATAAAGAATAAAAACTACAAGTTCTTACGCGCATCACCTTTTATTCCCCACTATTTATAATATTAAGGTCATTAGCTCTTTTTTTTTTTTTAACAAATATTTACAATCCTTCAAGATATTAAAACATACAAAGACTCCCAACATCTGTTTATACATATATATATATATTTTTTCTTTTTTCTTCTCTTGGTTTCCTTTTCTTGCTCTTCTAGAGTTGGTCCTTTTCCCAGCTTCAAAAGTCACTTGTGAGCCTTAATGTTGCTTTGCTATTCCTCCTTTTCCCACTATTTATAATCTTGTTTGCCTCACCATGCAAGAGCAATATCAGAGTGAAAACCATGTAACTACCGTGAAGTTCTTTTTTCCCCCTGGTTCGACTCCTCCACCGCCAGAAAAAATGAGAGGGTGAATTGAGTTTAGGTTATTAAAAAGGTGTTTGGATAGCCCAATAATCACTTTTCAAAAGTATTTTTCCTTAAATCAAAGCAAACTCCTTCACATATTTATTTTGTATACTGTAAAAACACTTCTGAAATTATGGTTTTAATCTTACCCAAATACCCCCTAAAATTCATGGACTGGGTTAGTGGGAGGGATTTGCTCTATCAAGCCCATATTTTTAATTAATTTAAACCCATTCCCAATTACCTCAATTTTAAAGATAAACATGTCCGCATATATGAATATATTTAGACAGGGACACGGACAGACTCGGACACCCCCAAATATACTTGTATTCTAAGCTCACTATTGGATACTCTCTTTTCCCCCCATTTTATAATTAAAAAAAATTGATACTCACATTAACCTTTATTATTTAATTAAATATTTTTGCTACTCAGTAGTAGAGTTTCAGGATATGTTAAATGTTCATTACGCTGCATTTTTGAGAACTCGTTTTCTCTTATATAATTGTTTTTTATGTTACATTTTGAGGATTTAATTGTTTTTTGTTATTTACACAAAATTCAATTAAGTGTTATTTGGTGAGCTCACATTACTATTTTTAATGTCATTTATTATATTTTAGCATATTTTAATACCGTTAGAAAGTAACGTTTTAAGATGGACCTAATTTTATGGGATTTGAAATTTGAGAAACTAAAATCAAAATGAACCAAAATTTCAGAAACAAAAAATTATATTAATTCTTAACTATAAATTAATTTTGTAAATAATATTTGTTATCATATGATGTATCGGCCCGGTCCTGCAACATAATTGTCTGCGTGCAGGTCAAAAAAATCATAATTGTCTGTGTTCGCTTGAGAGACCCGCTGAGAGCTACTCATCATCATATAAAATATTTATAAAATAATATCATTATAATTGGTAAATTTTTGCGGAATCTATTCCATGTGATATTATACTAATTTAAGCCAAATTATAAAAAGTAAGAAGTAAATTCTGTACGCATATTATTGGAAGTAAATCCTTGAGAATTATTCCAATGTGAAATACAAAATCACAAAAAAATAAATAACACAAATGCTTTATTGAAAATTAATTAATACTCCAAAAATTGCACTACCTTCTTCAACTATAAATGCAAACTCATTGTGCAGACGCATCACAAGAAGATAAAACATGGCCAAGTCTTTGATTGTGGGAGCTTTTCTTGTTCTTTTGATGTTTTCAGCTTCAGGTGAGAGAACCTTTCACTTTTGTTGTGGTTTGTATAATTTTTACATTGATTAGGATTTTTTTAATCAATATCAGTATTTTATACGATAAATTATTTTTTTACCTTCAAATACAATAAACTATTTAGTAGTTTGTTTAACTATTCTTTTTGTTATTTATTTGTGGCCCACATGTTTCTTTCCACTAAAATAACATAGAATGAATATGCAGTGATTGTGAGGATACCCATGTTGATTTTCTCGTTTTATTAAGAAAAGGGACAAGAGAAAAGCTTTATTACACGATGATATCGCATGCACACACTCATGTGAATATTTAGTATACTAGAACTTAATGGATTTAATTTTTAACTGATTATTCATGACTTTTAATGTTAGATTATGATTGTAGACGTGTGTTCATTTATTCAAATTAGAATAATTAATTATTTGTGAATGATAAAATATACCAATATGATAATTTTCTATTTGTACAAATAGTATAATCAAAATAAAATATATATAAATTTAACCAGCGGTATGAAATTAAAAGGTAATATTCAAAGCTAAACAGGAGCTATTTTTTTATGCATTATTTATAATGTAAGTTTCATTATCCCTTGTTTTATGTTTTATACAAATATATAAAATTGATTAACAAAAATATCATATTTGCAGCTTTGGACTATGAAACCGAAGATGCAGAAAGCAAGCTCAATATACGATGCAGAGATGGCTTTGATTGCCCAGGCTGTCCTTGCATCAATAAAAAGTGTGTTTGTGGAGCTTCCCCTCAACTTGAACAACGCATGATTCAGAGCCCACCAGTGTCTCAAAACAACAAATAATCCCTTATTGACTCTTTTGTTGGGGGTTCTCATGTTTATTGCATAAAATAAATATATGTTTGGGGGTTGAAAAGAAGTGTATCCCTTATAAAAGAAATTTTTATGGAGTGGAATATGTTATAAGCTTGAGTTGACTCTCTAAGTTTTTTTTTTTAAATTTTCAATTTATTAAATCATGTCATAAATGCGATTGAATTTATGAGTTTACTCAACGAGTTTATCATTTTTACACTTTTAGCTTATAAAATCGTATCTATTCGCTTTTAAACTTATATTAAATCTTTTAATTTAATTATATTTAGTGACTTCATATATAAAGTTTATAGAAATTTCTTTGTTGAATATAGTAAATAATGAACGTTAATATATTCAATTTTAATTATTTGAATTCAAAATATATTTAAATAAAATCATTGTTATTTTTTTATATTTTGATTATTTAATTATATATTTTTAATACCAATTTATTAAAACTCTTACAAGTTTAAAATTCAAATTTATAATCCAAATTTATATTTCTATCATGAATTTGCTCTTGTGAATTTGACAAGCTTGTTAAATAATATAAAAGTTGTGAATTCTCAAGTTTTCCATAAGTCATAATTGATATTTTTTTAGCTGTGTAAAATTAGTCGTAAGTTTCTAAAGTCGTGCCCAAAAATTTGCCGAGCAAACTACATGACATGTTCGTTTCGGGAGATATATGATTAAACCTTATTTTCATACTTTTAAGTTTTAGTAGCTCAAAGTTTACTTGTTTTTAATCTGTTTTTTCTTAAAGAAACTGCAAGATCGAGCACAATAATTTCTTAAATTAATTGGCAATTTCTCTGAAAAAACACATTTATACTCACGTAAAATTACAAAGTCGTTACATCTTAAACTTGCATCATACCCATTATAACAAAATAGTACATAGAAATTGCAATCAAAGTTATTATCATGAAAAAATACTAAAACATAAGTATCAAAATACTGTATTAAAAACTTGGCCCATTTCATACACACACACGCATTTCTGAAACAGGGTTGTTATCCTTTGCCTCAATTTTTGTGTTGTTCATACATTGTTTCCTGAATCCTGTTTAAACCAAGAGGGTATTGTAGATTTAATTTTAATTTTCTCGAAAGAGAAAGCAAAAGAAAAATGTCAATTTCTCTTCTTTGTTTTTTTGGCAGAGTCAAATTCTTGTATCTTTTGGAGAGAAAAAAGACCTTAACATGGTACACCCTGGCCCTTTTCGTAAGCAATTTTAGAGCAATTTTAGACTAAATTATGCAAATCAAAGAGTTAGTTAAAATTAATTAAAGTTAATAAATATTAAAAAAATTGGAATTATTTTTTTAAAATACCCTTATTTATGAGAAAAATATAAGAAAGATAATAAAAAATTATTATAATAAAAAGAGCTATGAGAGAGAATCTACGGTGGAGAGAGATTATAATAAAACATAATTTTCAAAATATTTATTATTTAGGAAATGATATTTTAGAAAAAAATAAATACATTAACTATTAAAATAAGTCTTTAATAGTGGCAAAATAGAAAATTTGTTATAAAAATTTACGACAACTTATAAATATTACTTATATTTAGAGATAAGGGAAGATAATGATTGTTACTTATAAAAAAAAGAACCAAGGGAGTAATTATACGAGGATGATTAATTTTTTTTTCCCCGGGTGAATGAGTGGATGATTGATTTTATTTTGTGTATACATGAAGATGTTGTTTGCAAGTTTGTAAAACCGGGTTTTTAAAAAAAAAAAAAATCCTGCCGGTCTTATGCATTAATAATATTACAATGGTCTATAATGTTACAAAATGGCTTTCGTAGTTCAATGGTCTATAATATTACAAAATAAAAATTACTTCCTACTTTATTAATGTTTCATTCCAATTTTACCGATCGTCCCCAATGGGACCCTACTTTATTAATGTTAATTATAATTTTTATAACGATTCTTCACAACTCTATTAAATTCATTTATCATATTATTTGTCACCTTTTTAAACATTCCTAATGTGATTAAAACTCTTTTAACAATATTTACAACTTCATTTATATTATTTATCTTGTATTTTTCATATTTTTAAATTAATTTTTTTTAATATTCATAATGTATGTGACAATTTATGGTAATATTTGCAACTTCACGTCATTAGTCACATTACATGACCAGCTACTAGAATTGTCAAATTTTTTTTTTCAAAATAAGAAAAATATTATAAATTTATTAACATTTAAAATTTTGAAATTTTAGAAATTCATTTCTTTTTTTTGGTTTTGAAATTCAAATATTATTTTTTTGGCATTTTTCCTAATATTTTTCCAACCCTAATTTCTTTTAATGAACCCCCCCCAAAAAAAAAAAAAACCGCCTGCAGAATTTGGTATCCGTTTTCCCGTACAAATTACTCGGGTCCCCATTGCATGGGGGGGCCACTGTGGCCCGGAAACGAGGAGTCAACTGTACGAGGAAGAGAAGCCTCAGGTGCGAGTGTGCCAAGTTAACGAGTATGGCTTCTCCAGAGCCCAACGATGAAGATCGTATTGTAGAGCTAGTTGTGCGTGATGCCCCTGATTCGGCCGGCGATGCTGATGCTGTTGCGGTTTCGGAGGACTTTGCCCCTTTGCTTGCGCAGCCTGAAAGACCCAGCATCAACATCTTCACCCTCCCTTATCCCCGAAGAAAATCCAGAGTAATTTTTAGTTTTTTTTGTATCTTTTTCTGTTTGGCATCAAGTCTTCCTTCCAGATTTTAGTTTAGAAAGTTGAATTATACGGGACTTTGAGAATGTGACTGTCAACTTGGGGGGGGGGGGAAGGAAGGGAATTTATTGAGTTTTCATTCTCCCCAAATAATTCGTTGTGGTTAATTAGTTTGTTAGTGTATTATGAAGCATGATACATCAGTTTTTGTGCAGATAATTTTGTGCGTAGATGATCTCCTTTAGCTCAAGAGTCTGGCGTGGACGATCTCTTCTCACGCTCTATTGATAGAATGATAGAAAAATATGTTTATTTGCTAGTGGAGAGTTATCTGCACGAATTTTAAATTTTAGAGAGGTTCATTTTGAAGTTTCTAAGGAGAGGGGACTTTATCAGCGCACAGCTGAAAATTCAAGGGCGTTAAATTGAAATTTAACAGGAAAGGGAAAAAATGACAGTGCATCCTTTATTTGTGAAGTATGGCTCTGTCTTCAACAGCAGGAAGAATTCTTTATAGGATGACTGACATTGAGAAGATTGAGGGGAAAGGGGCTTTCACAATATGGGTTTTCACAAATGAGTCGGATGAGTAATTAACGTCTGGCAAGTGACAAAAGGATTACAAAAACTAGTTTCTTTCTACCTTGCGTGGGTCTATCCTATCAATTGCGTAGGATAAGGATAAAAACTAAACTTGCTTAGTAAATGACGTCTTTTTTTCCATCCTTTTTTCCTTTTCTTGGCCTCATGGCGATTTACCTCTTCAAATACAGTTACAACTTATAAGCTACGAAATAAAACAACAAATATTAAACGGGAATTTTTCATTTGAAATGTTGTATTTGCTTTAGATGAATTAGTTTTGTCCTACAATTGGAAGAAAAGATTTGTTTTTAATATTGTCAAACAAATTTGAGAGAAGAAAATGAAGTGGATTTCTGGAATCAATATGGTTGCAGGATGAAGTAACAAGATTACTTGAGTCAGAGCCTTCTTCTTTGACCCATTTCATATTGTGGGTATGGAATGGATCTAGATACTCTGGTTTACTTTGTATGGTCCTTTCATCTACCACCTACTTTCTTATGGAAGTTCTTTCCAATACTTTTTCCGGTAAGCTCTTCAGTTCTGCTCTGTATTTTATTTTGCCAGATATTAGCATCTGTATAATTAACAAAAAAAGTGCAGATGAATGTAGCTATTTTGGTTGCACTATCATAACTTTGCTAATGAAACATTAATGCATTTCTTTTAAAGAAAAAAGGGATACACAGACCTTTTATGATAATTACATTTGCTGTTGCTTAGCACTATAGTTATTCAGTTAGTCTTCTTTTTGGCCTGAAGTTATTCAATCAATCTTAAGTACACATATATTTGAAATTTCTGAATATTGTTTTGCCATATTTCTCAATCATACCGCATCAATCCTTAAATATAGGGCAATTTCTAGAAGCTTTACTTGCCATGAAATATGGGGCAATGCGTAGTGTTTATAAGTTTTCCCAATTATAACTTTCATTTATTATTACTTCATGTAATCAAGGAGAGCTGTTTTAAAGGAGTCAACTACTTAAATGTAAAGATTTATTTCACACGAGAGTAAAATTGGAAAGATATAAAATTTGTGAGAAGACTAAGTTTTTAACTAACAATTTTTTAGAACTGCAAAGTAGTTAACATTGTTTTATATTATGGACCGGAGGGAGTACCTCCTTTAGATGTGTTTGTGAAGAGAACAGAAGGAATATCTTATCGTTGTCATCAGAAATTTAGTTATCGTTGAAGAGAACTCATCAAATTGCTTTGTTGACCGAGTAAATTACAGACATTTGCTTAGTTTGGCACATGTAAGGAAGGAAGTAGTAGGGAGTATATGTGTCTGCATTAAATTTACACAAGGTCATGTTTCTAAATTGTCCAGTATAAAATTTTAATAGGGACGGGTGCAAATTTTAAACCAAGAGGGTAGGTGCATGTAGTTTTAGCAAGCCTTAAGGAAAGTCGGTGTGATCTATTCATGCTAGATTTACATTCCAGGAGAACTTTTCATGCTTTGTAGCAGATCATTTTTTTTTTTTTGGGACATTATTTTCAAACTTCAAGATTCACCATTATCTTGATATAATCACTTTTCTTGTTTGTTCATTATTTTATTTTTTGAAATAAATTTTTGATTTGGCAGTCCAGGCAATTCCTTTATTTGAGGCTGCTTTCACAAGATGTACAGTTATGTTGGTGCTATCATATATATGGTTGAGAAGGGGTGAACAGCCGCTTTTTGCAACATCCCATGTTAGGAATATTTTGATTTCAAGAGCCCTTGTAGGCTGTTTGTCTTTGTCAAGTTTTGTATATTGGTGAGTTTTCTTGTTTTATGATTTTTTAAAGTATTTTTGTGAGCATTTCATAGATTATTCTCGATACTTTTGCCTCATTTCTTCATTGAAGATCTTTTCCCTACTTTTTTCCTTAGCAGAAGTTATCATAGTTTTAGGATTTAGGATCATGGATTCTTTTATTGAATATTTTGAGTGTTCCACGGACAGGGGATGGCATACCATAAAAAGCTCTTTGGTTTATACAAATACTGTAATTGCATTACTAGCCACCCAACGTGTTATCCAGTAAAAATATTTGTGAATGTTGCATTGCATTTGTATGTATCTTGTAACTCACAAGTATGAAATGGTAAAGGTCAGAGTCTAGGATGTAATTCTGTCTTAATGCTCCTTTAGAATTTAATTAGTCGCAAACTACTGTAATAACAAGAATTCTGTTCTTTTCAGTGTTCAGAGGTTGCCTTTCTCTCAGGCTAGTGTATTAAATTTAACAACTCCTATTATGGCATCAATTATGGCTAGGCTCTTTTTGCATGAGAAGTTGAAAATTGCAGATATTGCAGGTAAAATATTTTAGTTCAGTTCTTAAGATCCAATGAGAATAAATATGTAGATTTTCTGTGTGAAGAACCCAAAAAGTTATAGTTTGGTTGGATGATTTTTAGGTGGAATAACCATCTCCTCAGTTGGTTATCATTTTATGAGTGCTTGTTTCTATGCATGTTTTTCCCATTCTATATTCCTGGACTTCTTGTTATCAGATATTTCAAGCCATGCCCATGAATCGTTGCCCTTATTAACAATCCTAAAATTGCATTCGTTAAGCCTTGAAAGTCTTAACTTTCTCTTTGGTTGGGGTCTGTCTATTTTCTTTCTATCTCTGTATTTTGTATGCAAAGAGGAATCATAACTATTATGTAACCAACAATAAGATATTTTATATAAACATAGCCATTATTGCAGAGGAAAAAATTGTAGTAAAAGTTCTGAATCAGTATGCGACTGCTGAGATCAATTAGACACTTGGTTTGAATAAGATTTATAGTAATTGTCAGATGAGTCTTGGGCCTTGGCCCATATTTATGCTTAACCTAGTTCTAAGTTTTCTTTGTTTGGTGGTTGTTAGTTGTTCAAACTTGTTATTATTTCCAATGTACTTACTGCTTTGTTTATTCTGTTTGACTTTGGGAGTGAATCATTTATTGCTAACTGTTATGGTCCTCTCTATATGTACCCATCTTTTTTTCCTCAGTCAATATAGAGAAATACAGAACTTTTTTTTCCTGCAGTAATGATTGATTATTTATTGTCATTATTTCAGGCCTTGCTTGCAGTTTCTTTGGTGTGCTCTTCTTTTTCCACGAAATGCTTGCTACACAAGGTATAGCAGCTTTCACTCTCAGTCCGGTGAATGTATCATTTTTTTGTATGATTTATGAATTTGAATATTTGTTGTTCCTTTATGTTATAGTTGGTTTGCAGATTTATGAATGTACTGGGCGAGAATGTCCTAGACTTTGAGAATGCTGCGATCTATTAGTTTATCTAGTTCTAATCAAGTTTTTTATGTTTTTGTTTATTTCTAATAATTGAGAGGAATAATCTGCGTTTTATTTTTTGATGATTCAGTAAGAACTGTAATTCAGCTTAACTACTCTTTCTATTTTTTGAATTTCAGGACAGTTAGTTAAAGCTGAGGAAGAAAGTAATGCAAATTATAAAGGAGGTCATATATTTGCATTATTATTTGGTCTCGTTTCATCAATTACCAGTGGAAGCAGCTACTGCCTTATAAGGGCTGCAGCAAAAGCTTCTGATCAGCCACTGTAAGATCGTAGAGTTGTTTGCTGGTATATGCTTGTCATTATTATTTTCCTGGATGTTTATGCTCTGACTCACAAGCTTTTTGGGTGCCAGAAGAGGATCAAATGTGAAACCCTTTACCCCCCAGCAAAATGTCAAAATCTGACAAACTCATTGCCGAGCTATTAACTTTATGCCTTATTTTTCTTCATTTTTAGTTTTATTTTCATTGCGGTTCTTATTGTGGGCAATGTCCTAGGATGGCCTAAAACTTTGTTCTAAATTCTTTTGATTTATAATTTACAATTCATTTAGAATCCTTCAGGATATATAGGGAACACTAGATTATGGGGAAAATCTCTCTGATACTGCTTATGGGTTAGGCTAGCAACGGTCCTGCTGCTCAAGTCCAGGACGCTTGATGTGATTACAGGGGAGAAATAAAAGCAAGACTTTAAAACCATCTAATCCCTAAAAATCTGCAATGTGATGATCTAGACAGAAAAAGAAGTTAAAGATTTAAATCACTAAACAGCATAATTGTGGGAATAATATGTCATTAAGATATACTTAATTTGGAAAGGTTAAGATTCATGGGTAAGTTAGGCAACAGGGATGCTAACTTGCTAGGCTTTTAGGTTGTAGCCTGGATAGATAGAATACTTCTTTGGACAGAAAAAACTAGAGCTCGTGATTGTTGCACTGTTGCAGTATTTCGTAGTGTAAAAAGGGAATGAAACTATACAAACAGGGGGCTTGTTATTTCTTAGTAATAGTCAGAGTTATGGTATTTTGGCATTGAAAATAAATCCAAGTTAATTAGCCATATTGATAACTTGCCAAGATTCACTTATTTGATAACTTTGGAGTCAAACCATATTCAGCACGAAATGCCTGGTATGGCGGATTTAAGTATGCATGTTGCTGACCGTGTTCCAGAGGTATGCCGACAAATTAAAATTTGCTACGCTGCCGTGCAATTCTTGTAACTCCAAATTGATGTTGGAAAGAAAAAAATTTACTCTTTAATGTAGGGTAGATAGAAGCACATTTGATTGTAAAAATTGTTTCATGTTTTATCTACCGAAGGAGACGCTAATATTCAGTGAAATTGGAACTAATTGAGTAATTTAGAGAGAGTTTTTATAAGTTCTCTAACTTCTGGAATTCTGCCTTCTTCCAGGGTAACTGTCCTTGCATTTAGCATGCTGGCTAGCCCATTGATGGCCCTATGTACCTTCTTCTTTGAGGTAAAGTCATGGCGCATTTAAGCTACTATTTTTGGGACAGTGCTGTGGTATGCTACCACCAAGCCTTTGGTAATCTACAACAGGTGGATGCTGGTAATAAATAATTGGTAACCGGGGAAAAAAAGAAAAGCAGCTTCCATGAAATGTCTGATTTATTTTCCTCCATTACTTTGCCAACATTTCTAATTCATCATTTATTATAGCTTTTTTACAATCTATTCTATAACCTTTTGCTCTAGGGTATAATTTTTTTTCTGGATAATTCTTGAATGGTGTTTTACATCAAATATATTCCCTCTTTAAATACCTTACATGGATGAAGAAAAGTTATTTCAGTAACCGTGGAGGACAAATAGATGATTTCATGAGTTTCTAGGAAATGATTGATCGTTGATGCGCAGACAAAAGTTTACTTTATATGTCAAAGTTCTAAAGCACTATAGTTTTTTGAGTACCATGACCTACTTTATATGACATTTGAAAAGGATAGATGAATATAGGCGAGAAATGAACATTAAAGAATTCACAAATGGTTGTAATGCTAATCCAAATAACCACCATTCTGATGAATATAATACTTAGATGTCGGTCATCCTTTCTGCAAGTTATTAGGCGTTCATAGAAGGCATCTCAAGAGCCTTCCCCCTGGAATCATGTTTGTAGACTTCTAACTACCACATAAGTAATTTGGTGCCACTGCAGGTACAAAAGCTTCTAACTAATTAAATAATTTCTCTTAGAATGTCAATCACTGGCAAAAGAAAAATTTTCATCGTACTAGTGATTAATTTAGTGACTTCAGCAAAATCCGAACAATGACGCTAGTTGTCACTTTTGCTGCACTAATAATTTGTATTCTTTTTTTTTTTTTTTTTTTGCTGTTTACACACAATTTTAGCTACTTAAATTACAGCATCATAGGCTCCTCATGATATGATGCATTCATAAATTATAGTAATCCACGGAATATTTAATACATCATAGCACATTCATTTGTTCATTACTGAGAATATAGAAAAATGTGGTTTCTGAAGTGTCGTGGCATTGGCTACCTACCTTTAGGATGCATCAGATGTGGTTTGGTCTAGCTGGTTATTGTTAGCATTTCATTGATTTTCACCAAAATTCTCAGCCATGATTAATCTGTGTCATCTCTCTTATGAACTTCGTTGATACTTTGACAAAATAAGACCGTCTTGTTGGTGCAGGATTTTGTGCTCCCAGGATTTCAGTCAATTATACTCATGCTTGTACTTAGTGTTCTCGCCTTCTTTGCTGAGGTACTATCCTAGGCTATATTATGATCCTACTTTTTCCACCCTACAAAATTGTAATAGAGAGAGTCAGTGAGTTTCATAACAGGCTCATCATGCTTCTTAGTAATAATTGACTGCATAGAATTTTTAGTTTCTCTGGGGATCATCAGCTAAGGGAAAGTAAGATATGAGGAGCAAAAAGAATATTCAGCACTGTGTTACTCTAATGTATTTCATTTTTTGATCTTTTTATCCAACAATCATATTACTTGTGTTCTTTTTCTAATATATACTTTTTGTATAAAATCTTGTAACTTTTTCCTTGCTGTGCCCCGAGGGATATGTAAAACATTGTTCTCTGTGGAATACATTTTTAACAATGTTGTTCTTAGTTCACATTATATTATGACGTTTTTTGGAGAACTACCTGTGTATTAATTATCAATTTCATGAAGTCAAAGAAAGCAGTGACCAGCTGTTTCTTCGTTTGAAGTGACTCAATATTGCGTCATTTGCCATTCATCCAAGTCGTATGATGTGATTATTGCGTTCTAAAAATATTCATGTATGAATGGTCTAAAATAGTACCCTTGTATCATATTGCTATAATAACAACCTAAATTGAAGGCACGCTAAGTTATGGCTAGCCAATTAAAAGTAGGGAATGAAAGATACTTGCTGAACAGCCATCCAAATAGGATACTAGCATTTTGACCATTCCACGTGTATGGTTGAAAGGTGACATGGAACTTTTCCTGTATTCAAAAGCATTGTTTGCATTGAGCACGACAAGTAGAACAGGAATGACAAGCTGAATTCAGAACGAAATAGAATACATCAGTACACATGTCCTTTCTTGGTGCTTCCCGCTCACCTCTCTATAGTTTATGAGTTCTGCTTTTCTTGACATGGTACAGTGTTAAAGGAAACTAAATACAGATAGTCAAAATAGATATTAATTTAGTGGTTCAAGAAGGGGGACTTTGGATTCACATTTTGCATTCTTGATGCCTTTAAAAATGGTGGTAATCGAACTATAGAAAACAGAGATGGGAGAAGGACTTCTTTGTGTGCCTGAATAGTTGTTTTTATTTATTTTCATAATTCCATATGATCAATTTAGGCTGGGTGTGCATTGCATGGAACCTAAAGAATCAGTTCTGTTGTTTAGGTCTTATGAATAATGTGGCTTGTTATAGATTTTATATTCTCTATTGATTGTTATAGATTTTATATTCTATATTGATTGTCCTTACAAGAAGAAGAAGAAGCCTTATCCTGCTAGAGAGGACATGGATTGCATGGTACCACTATGCTCTATTAAAATATTGATTGTTCTTAAATAAAAAAGATTTTAGCCTTAAAATTAATTATTTGGCGTGATACTTTTAACATCATAAGTGCCTATGTCCCTCAAGTAGGAAAAAAAGCACATCTGAATGAAAGGTTTTGGGAAGACTTAGAGGGTTTGGTGCGTGGAATTCCACTAAGAGGAAAATATTTTCATTCGTGGGCTCCAGAATGGTCATGTTAGGAAGGAGGCAAGACAATATGTGGTAGCCTATAGTGATTTTGGCTGTGGGGAGCTTAATGAAGGACAATCTACTCTCGACTTTTCAGAGCATATATAATTTTTAAAGATTGTTAACACTTGCTTTAAGAAAAGATAGGAGCATTTAATCACGTATAAGAGTAGGACCTCAAGATCAGAAATCTTCTTCTTTTTGGTAAAGAATCAAGATAGAAGGCTCTATAAAGACTGCATGAGATTTGGACAAAGTCAGATTTATTGAGGATGAAAAACGAAATGCCTTGGTCACTGATGAAGGTATTATGGAGATGTGGGAGGGCTATTTCTACAAACTTTTCAAGGACAGATTGGGGTTGACTAGAGATGTGGAAGATTTAACAATCCATGAAACTGAATAGAATCTAGCTTTTCACTGCAGAATTCGAGCTGGAGAAGTCAAAGAAGCTATTATGAAAATAGACAATAGTGAAGCCATTGGAACCTGATTTTATCCCTAATGAGGTGTGGAAGTGCCTCGGAGAAAATGAGACATTAAAGTCAAAGAAAATGCCAAATGAGTGGAGAAGTATCCAAAACTGTGCAAACGACTAAGGGATAATACTTATAAGCCATGCTAGGAAATTATGGTAAAGAGCGATAGAGCATAGACTAAGAAATGAAACATGGATCTGAGAGAACCAATTTGGGTTTATGCCACTAACTGTCATGATATCAATTATTGAATAATGTATTGTTATGAGTCTCACATCAAGGAGTCTCACGTGAAAAATGGGACTTATAAATGGGGCTTTTCCTACCTAATGGACTAATAACGACGGTGTTTCATTGTCTGCTAAGTTGGGAGATTGAAGTAGTTTCCTGTGGTTAAAAGGAACAATGCTCTTCTTTGACCATATACTCTTTCTTCAATTACACCTTTTCTCCATGTTCAAACTCTATCTGCTCTTTGCTGTTGAATTATCCTTTGCTCATAAATCTCTTGCAGGTATTGTTAGCGCGTGGACTGCAACTTGAGAGGACTGGGAAAATTGTCAATGTCCTATACTTGGAGGTGTGCTAATTATACTGCTGGTTATCTCACTTCTGTTGTTTTCGTCACTATAATATAGAAGCGTTTCTTCTTGCTTGAACTTTGAAATTATAACTACCCCAACGGAAAACTTACTATTTGTTCTTTCCTTCATGTCATCTCCCAACGTGATACAGTAAAGCGAGGAAGTAACTCTCAAACCGTATCGCTACATTGCATTTAATTGCTTATGGTTAATGGGGGAAACCAGAGCACCCATAATCCTATTAAACATTCCCCATTGGGTATAATGGACAAATGTAATGCAAGTTTTGATCCTCTGCGATGGTATTGTGATGTTGTGGTACTAGAATTGGGAACGTACAAGACATATTTCATTTATTTACACACACGCTGATGTTCTCTCTCTACTGCCTTTTGCTTTCAGCAGTACATGCCATGAATTATTTATTATGGAGGATCTGGACTGATGTTATACTGGGGGAAGTTGTTTAATCAATTATCCCAACTCTCTTTAGTATGTGCGAACAATAAGATTGTTTGGGAAAAGAATTATAAATTTGCGAAATAATTGAAATTATATTTAGAACCAAAACAAATTCTTCAACTAGTTCCTGCATTTAGGATTACCGGTGGTATTTATTTGCTCTTCATTTTATAAGCTATGTATCTCCGTCACTAAGTACTGCTTGCTTGCCTTGTTAATTCCTTGGTTTCAGACTTGAAAACCTGGTCTGGTGATTGATATAAGCGACCCTTTTCTTTTATTTCAGGTAGAACTATCACAATTGTGGAGGCTTGCATTTTCAAGAGTGGTCTTGTCTTTCGGTCAGGTTATTGGATTCTCACTGGTGATTGCTTCTGTATGTTGGACTTTGTATTTGGGACCAGATAAAGAGTTGGGATGATATATTTAAATCAGTTATTTGCTGGGATTTACTCCTAATTAGTTGCTGTCATTTGTTGTTTTGGATTTGGGATCCGCTAAATTGAGGATCGTAATCATGAGTGAATTTTGCTATATTTTCAAAGAGGAAAAAAGAACAAAACAAAAACCTATTTTTGTTCAGAAAAACAAGGGAAAAAAAAGAAGAAAATTTACTTAATTTCCCCATGTCCAACTTCCCTAGGTCCAAATCGGCAGCATTCAACTAATTTTATGGATAATATTCATTTTCTTTATGTAAAGGAAATATTACTTAATTGTTGGCTAATGCGTATTTCGTTTTTGTCAAATTAGAATATATATATATTCTCCTGAAAAATGTTTGCCTTCCATGGGTTATAGGATGCGAAGCATTTTTTTTGTTTTTTTGGTTACATATAGGTATTCTCTTGTTAAAGACAAATTTATTTGAGATATTATTAAGTACTAAATGTGAATATTTTTCTTAATAAGAATTTGAATATTAATTTATCATATTATAAGAGACTAGCATCTTCTGTTTAGATCAAGTCCCGATAGTGGATACGAAACATTGCAAGTATTATGCATGTAGGTTCACTCAAAAAAAAATATTATGCATTTACGGTTAAGAGTTTTGGTAAAATCGAGTTGGCCCATTTTAACAGGTTTGTTAGGTTAGACCCCCAAAAAAAATCCAAATAACTTTTTTTATATTTTTTAATTTCAAAATTCGAATCATATAACTCATAGACTCATAGATAACAAATTTGACTATGCTGTTTTGTTGTCATTATTGTGCTTAATTTGGTGAGTGGACTTGTATTTATGTGAGTGCAAGATACGTCATTTTGCTTTTATGGGTTTCACAATTTCTAAATGTGAGGCTAATTAAACTAATGCTCATACTTTAAATTTGGTTATAAACAATAAACAATTACAAAAATATCCCCTGGGTGATTTGTCAGTTTTGTACTAATTTGAAAGTAAGAGGAAACAATACTGAACAAAATCTAAAAATCGAAAGAAACCAAATGGAGATGATTGTTATTCTAAATATATAACATTTAACAAAAAATTATAATTTTATGATTACTAAAAATTACAATGATTGATGATAATGAAATAAGATGCAGTCATATACAACAGCATTAATGACAAGCTTCCAATAGAGATGTTCGGACGAAGATGCTTCTCATTGAATGTGGTTAAGGGCGTCAACATCTCAATCTGTCATTTTTCACTTCGATCTAGAGAAAGAAATGAAAAAGGAGGGCGATGACTTGAAATAGAGTGGTGGAACAAAAGTTTTATCTTAGTTTATATAAAACGTGTTTATAAGTGATTTCAATCGTAATAGTAAATAGGGCCATAGATTGGTATAACAAGAGCTGGTGGCGGTGGGGATGATAATGATGAATAGGTGGAGGAAGATGATGTAGGTAAATGGAGGAAGAAGAATGATGATATTTATGGGGAGCAATGAGATGATGAAAGGTAAAATTAGAATATTAAAAAAAAAATAATAGGGACAAATTAGTTAAAATTAACAGGTTATTTTCGAAATACTGAATAGTACTTAAAAGAATTTTCAAGATTCTGGATTGTTGCCAACAAATATGATGGTTTATAAAAAAAATATCATCTTCACATATCTTACTCACCAATCAAATTAAATGTGAAAAACTGAGGCCATCCTCGAGTCTCAAGAAGATGTGATGTTTAATCAAAGAAATCACACAAGCCCGTTGGGGAATCTCAGGAAGATATGATCTTTAATCAAAGAAATCACAGAGCGAGTGGAAGTCACTGACGCTGAGTGGATCTGATCTTACAAGAACCAAATTGCAAAAGAGAAAAAAAAGAGTAAGGAATTAAAGAAGAATATAAGTACATCACACTTTCAAAATCCAACAACTCCATAGCGACACCGGGAGAGAAGAATGAGAGATTGAGGTCTAGAAAGAAAACCCTTGGTCACACCACAAAACTTGTGCTTCTGTAGCCTTACCGTTCTGCTAAACACCACACAATAACAAAACCATGAATTGACACGGGACAGTACATAGCTTCAAGAATTCATGGAGACGAAGGCCTATGAGGGAGAAGGAAGAAGATGAAGAGAGGAATGGATGAAGGAAGAACCCATAACCCATCTGCTATATATAATCAGAGAGGAACATTGAAGTCTGCTCAGACTTGTGATGAAGCGTTATTAGGAGATCCTACACTGTACGAAGATCTGCTGCAGATATGGAATCAGAACGCAGAACGAGCAAGGACATAATTATCTGTTCGTCTCTCTCACTTATTTTAGGCTTGTTCTGTTAAATTACAAGCCATTCTTTTCTCTCAAGCAAATTCCATTTCCATGAAAAGTTATAGAGTCCACTGGAAGAAGGAATCAGGGCGTACAGTGAAGAAGCTGAAGAAGAAAAAGACGAAAGTGATGAAGCTGATCAGACCCAGAGTCACATTAGGCTTGATCATTGGTCCAATTCTCCAACATTGAAAAAGCACACGCATATATAAATATATATATATATATATATTTATATGTGTGTGTGTAATATACACTGCTTGACGTTGTTCAAATTTACTCTTAAATCCCGTTTGGTATCAAGTATTAAGAATGAGGGGTAGAGATTGAAATTAGAATTCAAAAACCTTATTAAAAGAATATTTAGCATGAGAGATTTCTTATTACATGAGATTATTATTCATGCTAAATACTTTTTTAATTATTTTTTTCAATTATAATCTCAGTCCATGTCCCTTATTTTTAATGTTTTGTACCAAACGGATCTTAAAGTATTCTGCAATTCAAGTCTACTCTTAAATTATCTTTTTAGTAGTAATTTAACTTTACTTTTAACCTTTAAAAAGTCTGTTAAGTGAAGATACATCTATTTGAAAGTATCTTTTGAAAGTATTTTGTAAGTTAGTTTTTTGGTAGAATTTTTTTTCCTGAAAGTATTTTGTAAGTTAATTTTCTATCACTCCTTTTTTATATTTTCAGGACTCATTTTTCATATTTTTGGTATTTATCTTTGAAGAAGCTAAATAAGAAGACGACGACGATGACTCGAGAGTCACTTGTAGACTTCATCATTGGTCCAACTCCAAACACTCAGAAAATTATTTATAAGTACATAATATATACACAGCTTGACGTTATTCAAATTTACTCTTAAAGTATTCTGCAATTCTTTAGTAACAATTTAACTTCTCTTTTAACTCTTAAAAAGTCTGGTAAGTGGAGGCATATCTAATATTCGAAAGTATCTTTTCAGTAACACTTAACAACTTAAATTAATTTTTTGCTACAATTTTGTCTTAAAGTATTTTGTAAGTTAATTTTTTATCACTCCTTTTTTTTTAATATATTTTTAGTACTCATTTTTCATAATGTTAGTATTCATCTTTGACATTTTTAATTATAATAAGTTTTTCAATTGTTTCAGTAGTCATCTTAAATATTTTCTATACCTATCTTTCATGTTTTCAAGATAAGGAAAAATTAAAACTGCTTCTAAAAAATATATTTTAAAAACAAAATTTGATCACAAAATATTTTAAAATGCTAAACGCATATAAAAAAATATTTCAAAATGAAAAATAAACTTTAACTCATTCAAAAATTGAGTTATCTTTGAAGAATAAAATATTAGTGACTCCAATTATACTAAAATGGATTTGAGTTTGCCACAGATTTTGCTTGACAGAGTTGTAAAATTGTGTTTTAATATCCCTTATCACTGCAGTTAAAATGTTAGCAACAATATAATATATCACGTAAAGGCAAATATTACTTCAATATGGGCTTGTGTGCGCGTGTGTGTGTGTTGTTTTATCCAATCAGATTATATTTTCTTTTTTTTCCCCCTAAAATTGAGTTGGCCCATTTTAATGAGAGAGTTGGGTTGTGAAAAAATCAACCCAAACACTGGTTTTTGTAATTATGAATTTAACCCATCAGTTAAATAGGCTAAGGCGTTGGCCCAAAAAGAAAAAGCTAACTCATTTAACTATGAATTCCAAAAGATTTGGCATGCCCGCGTGTTGTATTCGTGAGTTTTGAATGTTGTGAATGCAAGACATATCATTTTGCCACACAGGTTTCACATTTTTCAATTGTGAAAATTTTCATAATTTAACTTTATTTATAAAAAATTACAAAAACATCCCATATATAATTCGAAAGAAACCAATTCAAAATTCATAAATTTCATTAACTTGTTATAGATTTTTAGTTTATATTAGGGTTGAAGAATTCGGGAGGCATGTGAACACATTGACAGGTGAAGCTTGAGAGAGGAGCAGCATCCTCCTATTTTCCTCCTTTGAAATTTAGAATCACCAAATAAAAGATAGTCAGGAATTAGATGTCAGGAAAGAATAAAGCAATAAATAAATGGCAGTTCCATCATTAGGTGTCTAGAGAAGTTAGAATTAGATGTATATGAATTATGTGCTTAGATAATAATAGAAATAGTACTACCCAAGCCTTAATATAAGATCTAGTTGATTAATTTGAAGAGATTAACGAATTTAGTTAAGTTGGTTATTTATTATAAATAGTTGTTGTCTTTTCTAGAGTACCCTTGCTAATCATTATATTAGCTAAAATTATCATTTAATGAAACTTTTAACATGTGTAACTATTATGGGACTTATTTTGGAAAAAATAAATAAATATGAAAAACAAAATGAACTGAGATCTTATATTTAAAACCAAATTGAAAGTCAAACAATCTCTTATAATAAGAAATTAAAAAAAAAAGAAGATAATTTGTTAAAAAAAAAAAAGAGGAATTCAATAGTGCTACCTCATTTTAATCAAAGAAATCATAATGGAGGACATAAGAGTCCGTTTGGTACAGGGAAATGAGAGGGAAGAGAGGGAAGAAAAAATTTTAAAGAGCTTGTTTTAAAAAATTAAAGAAGTTGGGTTAAAATTTTCTAATTAAATTTTCTTGTTCTTTTATCTTATATTTTCATATCAAAATTTTATAACCCACTTCTTTAATTTTTTAAAACAAGCTCATTAAAATTTTTCCTTTCTTTCTTTTCTCTTCATTTCTCTCACACCAAACAGACCCTAACTTGCTACAAATCTGAATCAAAACATCACGGTAACCAACAATTCTAGTTCTAAATGATTTGAGAATGTACAAAAATTAGTTAAAGTAGTTATTTGTAATAATAAATGAGCGTAGGCTTTTCTAAAATACCTTTAATAATCATGTGTATTGGAACTCCTTTTTGATAGAACTCCTTAACATCTGTAATCAACAGAAATATTTTAAAATGAAAATTATAACTTTGGAATACAAAGTAAATTGAGGTTTTTTATTTAAAATTAAAGTGAATTTCTTGTCTGCCTCTTAGAATAAAATAAGAATAGAATTTTGAATAATGCTTGTGCAGAAGTACCAAATATTGGGTACACCAGTCTCATAAGGATTTTATGATTGGAAAGTCTGATGGGGTTGTATGTGATGAACTTTCTTGAAGAAGAAATGAAAGAGGTCTTGTAAAGTATTCTCCACATGTTTGGTTACTGCTTTGGTTAGTCAACTTTGGTGGATCCAATTATGTAGAAAATGAAGTTAATTTGACAGAATTGGCAACACCTCACTTTCATCAAAGGAAATTGTGAAAAGAAGGTTAATTAAAAACTCTTCAGTGGATCCCACCAAGGTGCATGAATGACGGAAATTCATAATAGCAATTGAAGTATGGATCAATTAGGTTTTTCTCTTCCATCTCTAATTTAAGAGAAGAACTTCACATACCAATAATATCCAGAAGTGGGTTCCACCAATTAATGCACAGAATTAAGTGTGAACCTGTGACTTGAGAGAAGCAGACGAAAACTCTACAATCTAAATAAAGTGATTGACTGTGATTTGAGGCAAAGACTAGGGGGGAAAAAAAGGTTGGAAGACTTGAAAAGAAGGGGGGGTTAGAAGACTTTTGTGAAGGAAAAAAATACAAAGACTGTACAAAAGGACGAAATCTTGAGAAAGAGTAAGCTATACAAATATTTCTTCTATTTTTGAGAATTAACGTAAATTATCTTAAATTTTGCTAAAATATATACAAACATTCATTTTATTTTTAAATGCAAATTAAATCGTGTCAACTTCCTTCAATTTGTTTTTTTTTTCCCTAAATAATAATCGTGCAAACCTCCTAGCCACTTTCAAAATTAACTTCTGCTGACAATGGAAAGAATCTTCAAAAACATTTAGAACAAGTCCATGCATTTTATCTTTCGTTTTTTTGGGATTTTTTTGATACATTTCAAAATTAAAGAGAAATTTGTGATAGAAAAATATTGAAGGAAAAGTTCAAGCAATTCTTTTTAAAAAAATTTAGTGAGGTTTTGTCTAAAATTTTCTATAAAGAAACCGAATATATATTTTCGCAAAATTCAAAAAAAAAAAAATCATGTAATCCCCCCTGGCATTAAAATGCCAAACATCAACTTCACCACCAGATATATATAAACATAACATAGCTAAGATATTTAACAAGCCTTCAAAAAACCGTTTTCATCCTTGCTTCGTCTCTTGATCAAACCACTACCATGATGATGCTTCGTTTTACATCACAAATCTCTCTTATTTTGTTGGTGTTACTATGTGCAGTGACATTCAACAGAATCTTTTGCTGCCATGAAAGGGATCGAAGTTTACTATTAATCTTCAAACAAGGCGTTGTAGATCCTTCTTCTCGCCTCTCCTCTTGGTCAACTCAACAAGATTGCTGTGAGTGGCATGGAGTTTTATGTGATCTCAACACCGGCAGAGTCACAAATCTTTTTCTGCAAAACCAATTTCAGAATGGTTCAGAATCCTTGGGAGGTGAAATCAACTTACCTTCATTACTTGAACTTGAATTTCTACAAACACTGGACTTGAGCTTCAATGATTTTCAACGTATAAGCATGCCATCGATCAATACTTCTGCTCTTGTTCATAGTCATTTACCTGCAAATTTTTCCAAGCTTTATTTCCTGAGATTATCACACAATGATCGTCTTCGCATTGATAATCTTCACTGGCTTTCCCGACTTCCTTCCTTGACCAGTCTTGATCTCAGTGGCATTCATCTTCCTATGGAAAAGAATTGGGTTCAATCATTAGCTTCACTACATCTGGAGAGATTATACCTGCGTGATTGTCAGTTGACCAGCTTCATTTTGTCTATTGAGAATGCCAGTTTTAGCTCACTCTTATTTCTCGATCTTGGTCTAAATGATTTTAGACATGGATTGCCTAAATGGTTGTTTAATCTTAGTAGTGACCTCTATTATATTGATCTCAGACAATGTAATGTAAGAGGTCAAATTCCAGATTTTTCGGCCTACCGAAACCTGCATATCTTAGAACTATCAAACAACAAACTCACAGGATCAATACCAGATTGGTTAGGCCAGCTTGCTCGCTTAACTAGCCTTAATCTATCTATGAACTGGTTTCATAGTTCCATTCCTTCCAGTCTCGGAAACTTATCAACTTTATCATATTTAGATATTAGCTTTAACCAATTGAGCGGGACGCTTCCAAAAGCCCTGGAGCAAACCTATGTGATATTGGGTTTGTCACACAACTCAATTGGAGGAGATATATCAAACTTGTTGCTGACCAGTGATTTTGTACTTATGTCATATAATAAGTTTGAAGGACAGCTTCCTCGTATATCATCTAATGTCATCGCTTTGGATTTGGCTTACAACTCTTTCTCTGGATCTTTATCCTCTCTTTTATGTCACACTGAGAGTGACATAAATTCCTTGTTGTATTTGGACACATCCAATAATTTTCTGAGTGAAGAACTTCCAGCTTGTTGGAGCAACTGGCCACGCTTGTCTTACATCTACTTAGGGAGTAATAAGTTGCCTGGTGAAGTTCCTCCATCCATGGGTTCATCATTGCTTAAGCTTAGGTCTCTAGATTTACATAATAATAGCTTTTCTGGAGACATACCATGGACTTTTCAGACTTGTGCATCTCTGGTGCTGATCAACCTGGGAGGAAACAACTTTGCTGGAACTGTACCAATATGGATGCAGCAAAGTGTAGCAGTTTTAAAACTGAGATCCAATCAATTCATAGGCGACATTCCACCACAGATATGTAATCTGTCTAATTTAATTGTGTTGGATGTTGCAAATAACAAACTTTCTGGATCCATTCCTTCCTGTCTACACAACTTAACTAGCTTGGTTTCAGGACTTCTCAGTAATGCTCTAATCAATGAAGCTGCAGATCTGCCTGTGTGGGTTAACTACCCAACTCCATATGAATTCAAAATTGATTTGCATATAAAAGGTCAAGAATTAAAGTATGAAAAGAACCTAAAACTTGTGCGGAGCATTGATCTCTCATCTAATAAGCTATCTGGAGAAATTCCTGCACAGTTGTTTGGACTCAACATGTTGCAATCGTTGAACTTGTCTTATAATCATTTGACAGGAGGGATATCAGAGAGGATTGGGGAGATGAAATTTCTCGAGTCTCTTGATTTCTCCCACAACAGTCTTCATGGCAATATTCCTCAAAGCTTCTCCACTTTGTCTTTTCTAAGTGTTTTGAATCTGTCATATAACTACTTCATTGGACAAATTCCACTAGGGACACAGCTTCAAAGTTTTGATGCATGGAGTTACATTGGGAATCCTGAACTTTGTGGTGATCCTCTTCAAAAGAAATGCACAACAGAAAGAAACCCAAATAATACAATACAACTACTTGAAGGGAATGACGATGACGCTTTTCTAAAGTCATTGTATCTTGGAATGGGTGTTGGATTTGCGGTTGGATTCTGGACAGTTTGTGGTTCTCTGTTCTTCAATAGAGCATGGAGGCATACTTGTTTCCGGTTCTTTGAGTTCATAACCGGTCAAATCTACGTCTCAGTGGCCACAAAGCTTCGGAGATTATTCTCTTTATGGGAATAAGTTATAGGTAAAGGTCAATTGTAAAGTATTTTTTTTCTTTATTTAATTTAAGGTGTTCTTATATTATATAACACACACATATATATAGTTTCCTTGTTTCTGAACATTTTATCATTGTTGTAATGATTTCCTCTTTCTGTTTGTTACTTGTTAATAGACCAATTGCATGACATTGTCTATGTAATGCCATGAGTTGGATTACTCATCAGTTCAGAAGCTCTGCTCTCCTCTTTCCATCCTCTTTGTTCCTCTTTTTTTTTTTTAATAACTATTGGATTAACATATTTCAATAGTTTAAATTTTAATTTTTATAAACTATTTATAGAAAAATTTTAAAAATATTTAGTGCATTTACAAGCCATTAGATTTAAATTTTTATAGAATTTGTAATTTATTATTTATTTCTATAATTTAATATTTTAATAATAGTTTTCAAAAGATTTAAATCTCAACTGTTAAAATATTAATCCAATGGTTAGAAAAAGAAGACAGAAAAAAAAGCATGGAAAGGAAAAAGAAAAGGTTTTGAACCAAATTGCTTGTCTGATTTTAACGGTGTTTTTTTTTTTTTTAAGAAAAAAGTTTAGGTGAGTTGAGTCCAAATGTTTATTAGGACTAGGACACGTTTTTGTTTAATAGTGTGATTTTGTTTAAGCTTATGTTGCTATTTATGGTATTATTTGCTACTTCTATGATTTTTCAGGCCCAAAAAAAAAAGTGAGTGTGGTTTTAACGGATGAAACAAGGATTACTGTGTATTTTTTTAGTTCTAAAGTACATATTTTGGATTAAATTACCCTTTGTAACATTGATAACTCTCTATTTTTAATATATTGAAAGAATATTTTGAGTGATTTTTGGAGAGTTATCAATAAGATTTTGGATGATTTAAAGGAGATTTGAAAAGAAATTAATTGTGAGCATTATTTGAAGGATTTTCTTGTAAGTACCTTAATTTGGAATTAATAAAAATAATTTATACTAAGTTTAACATTTAGTTGATTTTATCTTATCTTATTTTAATTTCTTAGCGTTTATTCCTTTCTCTTTTATTTGTTTTATTTTATTTTCCCTCCTCCCTCAGCTTTCACGCAACGCACCCTTTGGAGTCAAAGGGAGCTTGGAACAATGAGGAGCACGAGCTGACTGTGGAAGGCTGGACGCAGCGTTTTGGAAGAGACGGGTTCTGTTTTGAAAGGGGAGGCCGCCGAATGAGTGAAGGGGGCTGGTTCTCGTTAGAGGAACACAGGACGGCGCCGAACTCTTGTGGAAGAAGGGAAGCGTACCGTTCTTTTGCTGGAGCTCGACGGAGACAAGCAAGGAAGAGCTGGTGGATCATCTTCTTTATCTGAAAGGCGACGAGCTGGTTCGAACAAAGGCAGCTGGTTCTAGTTCAAGGGAGAGAAAAGCTGGTTCTGGGTTGAAAGAAAGGAGCCGAACTGGTGTAGTGAGGCTGTGTTTTCGACATTGTTCGGATCATCTTCTCTGCTGGTGGCCAACTGATTCTGCAGGAAAATGGCGACAGCAAGGAGCTTGAGAGGACGAGTTCAGGCGAAGGATTGAGGAGAGGAGACCACTAGCAGTGTTCTGTTTTTTTTTTTTTTCCTCCTTTAATTTCGGTTATGAATTTTGAATCTGAATTTTATTGTTGCTGAGACTGATTATATTCATGTGTAGCTAATTTTCTTTACAGCCCAGGGAACTATGAACTTGTTAGTAGGTTGACCTTTGTTTTCACTGAATTGGGAATACTTAATGTTAAAATTTGGTTACTTAATATTGTTCTTTATTTGTGAATTTCACCGTTAATTGTGAATTTGAGAATTAAAATTTTTCTTGACAAAGGAGGTTTTTAATTAAGCTCTTAGATTAAGTAATATGAGATTGGATGATAATTTAATTTGTGATTAGGATAAAAATATACCTAATTGCCCCCTATAATTGTTGACAAGTGAGACCAAATTGTTTAGCCTCTTAGTAATTGTGTGTGAGATTACATAATTAATTTTAGGGCTGCACATAGGCAGGGCTGAACAAGGTAAGCCCTTGCCTGATACCCAACCCGGAAGATGAGCAACCTAAAAGATGAGCAAGCTGCGTTTTGTAGCCCGTACCTGGCCCTGCTCAGTAGAAACCCTAACCATTTTGGGCAGGGCAAGGGCAGGTTGGGCAAGGTAGGCTTTTCTGCCTAGCTTAATGACACCATGCCCTATATAATATGTAGGAAAAAAAAATTCAATTATCGTGTTTTGAGACAAGTGAGAAGAAAAAAAATTATCACGAATAAGTCTATCACTCATATATATATATATATATAAGGACTATGTAGTCTTGTTCTTCAGCTTTCGATTTCTTATGGGAGGTAAAAAATATATATATTTAATAATTAGAACATTTAATAATTACGCTAAATCAATAGTTTGATTTCTTAGTTTATTCATATAGTTGGCAGATTCTTATAATCATGTGAAAGCACAAAATTTGAAAGATGGTTTTTTTTTTGTTTTAAAAAATTGATGTAAGAGAAACAAAATAAAATTTGACTTAGAATAATTTAGCATACTGAATCTTATATTTTGATATTTAGCTCTTTTATATAATTATAATTTTTATGTTTCTTTCATTTTTTTTCTAATTTTACCTAATTTTTTTGCCAAAATAAAAGAGATCATTGTCTAAAATAATATTATCTTATATATATAATTGTATATTTTTTCGGGTAGGGCCAAATGGGCAGGCCAAGCAGCATACCCTGCCCGCTGTCCTGCCCTACCTGTGAATCAGCCCGACTTGAAGATGCCTATTTTTGCTTGGGCAACTTTTTATTGGGCTGGGTTGGGCGTTTTTCTTACAAGCTCGGGCAGGCTTATTGGGCATGTGAGCCTCATGCACACCCCTAAGTAATTTAAGAGAGGGTTATAGGTGGACCGACAGGCATTTGTAGCTAATTGAACTCTAGATTAACAAAATTAACATTAAGGCTAATCAATTCAATGAAACAAGGTTTGAGAAGCTAGCAAGGGATTAGTAACTCTAGGTTATTCTATTTAATATTTGCTCTAGTAATCTTGAGAAAGCTTTGTTTTGTTTTATTTTAATCTCTTTTCACTTAATTTCATTAAATCCTGATTTTCTCAACTTATGAAACAAGAATTTTTATTGCCTAATCACTGTTAACTGGTTCTCTGTGAGATCGACCTTGATTTGTCACTATCTATTTTTGTGACCTGTACACTTGCGGTGCATCTTAATATTTGGTAGCATCAAACATCCAGCATTTTATGTAGAAAATATACATGACGTAGTTGGGCCATTTAAAAGTTAAGGTTATAAGGCATTGTTCTATGTCATGGCTTGTATTTATATGTTTGACTAGTTGATAACCTTGCGCATATTATATTTGAGATGTGATTTGTTACCGAGATTTCCCAACTCATCCCATTTTTCCATGTCCAAATATAGGAGCAACCTCTTCAAAAGAAAAGGGCAAAGTGGTTGAAGATGGAAGAAGGTGGAGGCATTTTGTGAACTTTAATTTTGATGAATATATGTATATATATATATATATATGATCTGTGTATGTATATTATTTTGGAAGCTATTATAAGCTCTATAATTTATTATATCTGAAATGTTGACTGGGTTGTGATCTACCCATTCAAATACAATTTGAACATAATATTTCATATTTAAAACTTTTAACTGATAGATTTTAAATAATTAAATTATTTTTTAAAAAAATGACAGTTAAGATATTGTCTTTATTTTAAATTTTTGTAACCATTAAAATAATTTTTTTAAAAAATATTAAAATAAATAACATAAATCTGAACTATTCAGATTATATCTAGATGGTCTAGATTGGTGATAAGAACTGAAACTCTATCCGTAATAAAACTATTCTCCATGTTTGGTTATTGCTTTGGCTAATAAACTTTGGGGGATGTAATTCCGTCAAAAAGTTAAGTTTGACAAAATTGGCAACATCTCTATTCACACCCTTATCATTTTAAATGGCTAGCTTTTTATATTCTCTTTCCCTCTCTATATGCATAAATATATGAATGTACGTATAAAGAATGTAGAATTGTAATAAACGTGTTTTTGTATTCTCCACTTTCAAATATTTGCAAGGCATGTGAAGACAGAATCAGAATAGGACGAAGCTAGAAAACAGAAAGAAAGTTTTTGGGAGGCCATTCATGTAATCATGCAAGCTTTGTAGTTTTGGAGTTATATGCAATTTTGTTTTAAAAAAATAGATTAGATACAAACTTAGGGTTTGTTTGGTTTCTTATTTTAAAAACAATTTTTTGTTTTAAAAAACAGAAAAACAAAGAAACCTGTTTGGTAATTTGTTTTAATTTGTAACTTTTTTATTTTAAATACAAGGTAATAACTATGAATGAAAATACGACGGTACTACTGACATTGAAATGCCTGAAGGACTGTTAGTGAATGATTATGAAGATCCAATTGAAGGTATTGTCTCAGTTATTTATGGTGATGTCATTGCAAACCTTTCAAACAATGAATACTTCAATGATAGGGCAATACTTGCACTAAAAATCGAAATGATTGACAAGATTAATCAATACATGTGCTCTCTTTTGCCCGGTGAAGCCCATGAGTTCTTTAGTTCAGATTCAGTATGCCAGTCTTTGAATCAAAATGACAGCTTTGACAATCTATACACTACTGAATTTCTGAACACCATTAGTAGCTCTGGATTGCCACCACATAAGCTAATGTTGAAAGTTGGATCACCAATTATGTTGCTAAGGAATATAGATCAAGCGGAAGGACTATGTAATGGTACACGACTTTGTATTACAAAGCTAGGCAAGACTGTTATTGAGGCAATTACGTTGAATGGTTCAAAACCAAATCAAAAGGTTTTAATTCACCGAATGGACATGAACCTATCAGAAAGTAAATGGCCTTTCAAGATGAAGAGAAGACAATTCCTTATTACTTTGTCCTTTGCAATGACCATCAATAAGAGTCAAGATCAGTCATTATGTTATGTTGGAGTATACTTATAGAAGCCTGTGTTCACTCATGATCAACTATATGTAGCACTAACAAGAGTCAATTGCATAGATGGTTTGAAAATTGTTCTTCCAAAAAGTGCATCTACGAGTAAGAAGACTACAAAAAAACATTGTGTATAAGGAGATATTTAGCAACTTATAACTTGATGTTGTTGTATTGTGTCAAAATTCCGGTTGTTGAGATGACTTATTGTTTTCTTAATGTATTCACTCACTGTATGTTCATTATGTTTAATTAAAAGTGTTGCTAAAATTGTTTATTAATTGTTTGCCCCATAGAAATATTAATGTATAATTAAAAATTAGATTGCAATGAATGCTTCCTATGCAGAGTGCAGGAGAGGTGGTGCTAGTTGTTTTCAAAAGCAAAAAAGAGTAACATGTTTTTAAAAACTAAAAAACCAAAACAACTTTTACATGTTTTGTTGTTTTTGTTTTTTTATTTTATATTTTTTGTTTTAAAAATTTTTGAGAAATTTTTTTCTTTTCTTACTTACTATTTACCACATATCATTACCAATGATAAATATCACCTATCAAGTGTTTCTATGGTTTTTTTTTCAAACATGATTTTTAAAATTATTATCCAAACAAATTCTTTTGTTTTTTTGTTTTCAAAACTTGTTCTAAGAAATAATTTATAAAATTTTTTTAAAAATAAGAAAACAAAAAACAGAAACAAACAATTATTTCAAGTAGTTTTATACAATTCCGACTTATGGTGCGCAAATCATCGTTCCTTTTTTTTTTTTTTTGACCAGCCACGAATCACTATTCGAAGATATCAATAATATATTAACGTATACATTTCTTAGCTAAAATAAAAATAAATCAAACTAATCCTTTTTACCCAAGATTAATGATTCTAGCCGGTTTCTTCCTAACACCATGAGTCGTTGATGTCAATAAGAAATGAACACAAAAGGCTCTATAATACTTTATCGGATATTTTATTATTTAAAATTTAAAGCTAATAGATGTATTTGTAAACAACCTTTAATTGAATGATTATTTGTATGGTGTCAAAGGAAAAAAAAAATTAGTTGTTACTTAAATGAATTTTACTTTGTGAAGCGTTCAAACTACATTTAATTGTGAAAATGGAAAGAGAAGATAAGAAATTAAAATGATGCGAAAATGAATGCACTTATGATTCACTTTTCATTGACAAAAGACTTCAAGACTCGGAATGTGTTGTTACTTGACTATATGAAAAAGAAAAAAAAAAAAACAAGAAGACTTGACTATAAAAAACGTGATGTGATTAATTATTAAATAATTATAAAATTTGTTGGGTCATATAAAGGTTGATCTAAGACTTGACTACAAATTTTGAAAAGATTACACATAGGTCCCAACCAATACAATTTATTAATTTACGATCTCTTGAAATCTCAAAATGAATAAGAGGTCTCATGGGATCTGAGAGTAACTTATTCTAAATAAGAAATTACATCATCATCCTTGTCTAAATTGACAAGCTCATGAGCGTAGATTAACAAGTCAATGGGAAACTATTAATAAGTTAGGGGTACTGGCTGACAACTAAATTTATGAAATGATATAACTTTCACATAAGATCGAATTATAATAAAAGAGTATTATATAACAATTTTTAACCTAAAATCATATGTAACCAAAGCATGCAGAGATATTAGATGAAATAATGGGTTTATATTATAATTTTGTTGCAAACAATCATTAACAAGCCCATGAGTGTGGATTACCAAGTCAATATTGACAAGGTAGGAGGTGTTAATCGACAACTAAATTCATGGGATGATATAAACATTCACATAAGATCAAATTAGGAAAAATTCTTATATAATATTAATAAGTGCAAGGGCTTGTTCTATAACTTGGCATGAAAAATTGTCCCCTACTATTAATTTGTTGCCTCTGTGTGAATTCAAGTTTATGTGGCTCCAATTTAGTCCTACCTCATTTAGTGCCACACACACAAAAATTCACACACACACACACACACACGTAAATTTTACTGTTACTCTGAGGACAGTGTACCAAGATGAACGAAACGACTAAAATTATACAGTCAGTTTTGAATAAATGATTGGCGTATGCTGCAAATCATGAAAAGCATGTTTTCCCTAAGCATTGAATGACAGTTAATTTGTTGGCATTTCTTTAGCTTTGAGCCACAAAACCACTTCTTGGATCTCACCGCGCCAAGTATCAAGTGATGCATTTGATCCCAAAAAAAAAAAAAGCATCGTACTCATGATATTCAGCTTCTTAAATTCTTAATGTGCTGCTATATGCAATCTACACATGGTATCTGTCCTTGTTCTACAGCTCATTAATCTGTCCATAAAACAGATTCTAACGATTGGGAATCTGTAAAACGCCAACAAACATGAATCAAAGGAAGAATCTCAGCTCTATCTATCTTCTACGTTTCTCTTATTTCAAAACTCATTTAATATTCTTTTAGTCCCTTCCTTTTTGTAATCTTTAGTCCAGTGGGTGATTTCTCCACTACGAATTTTCTGGTTCAGAAACATCAGTCATATTTCGCATTTGATTTCCATAGTAATATATTAACTGCTGAAAGATGTTAAAAAGCCAAAAACAAGGTGGGATTTCGGCATTAGAGGAGTTTAGAAGATGCGCAGGTTTTAGCCGTCAAATTGAGGGCATAAGGATTGATGGAGGAATGAGCTACTGGGTTATATAAGAATTTTCTTTAATTTAATCTTATGTGGAGGTTATATTATTTTATAAATTTAATTGTCAACCGACACTTCCTAACTTGTTAATAGGTTCCTATTCATGTGTTAATCCATACACATGAGTTTGTCAATGGTTTTTGCAATAAAATTATGATATAAACCTATCATTTCATCTAATATCAATCTGCATGCTTTGGTCACACGCAATTTCAGCTTAAAAATTGTTATATAATATTCTTTTGTTATAATTTGATTTTATATGGAGATTATATTATCTTATAAATTTAGTTGTCAGCTGACACTCCCAGACTTGTCAATCGCTTCTCATTGACCTGTTAATCCATTCCCATGTGCAACACCTAACTTTTATATACTAATAGGGTCATGTTAATGTCTATACTAAGCTAGGTGTCTATCCCAAGAAAAATTGGGTATTTTTTTTCCAATTTAAAACATGAACCATTTGGAATTCGCTATTAAAGAAATTCAAAACTTTCAAAAACCCCAACCAGTGACCTATAATCAAACCCTATTCTTATGCAGTTTAATAAGAGACTTGAAGCCTTAATTAACTAACAAGTCACTATCCACAAGTAGAAACAAGGATCAAAGTTTAGTAATGAATACAAACATATAGCTATACCAAAGCCATCTCGGTTGATGGCATTTGCGTGTGCTTGATTTATGTAGACCTCTTTACAGAGGGTACAAGAGAATATCTGCATAAAGCAAGTATTGGTTACTTGCCATGATTATATATATAACTGTATAATTAACTTCACTAAAAAAATAAGCTACTATATAAGATACAAGATAATGCAGGCATTCTTGCTCTTCATAACTGCCCACCTTCTTCTCTTACAATCTTCTTTTCCTTAGAGTTGCTCACCTTTGCTATGTATCATGAAAGGAAGGGTGAGATTTCAAAGAAGCTCCATAGTAGTAATTTCCATCAAATTATGTAAAGCTTGTAAAACAAGCCAAAGTGAAACATAACCTAGCAAGCTAATGTGGCGAAGAATTTATGCGCAATGAC
The DNA here is from genome assembly GCF_004799145.2 of Neltuma alba. Lineage (NCBI taxonomy): Eukaryota > Viridiplantae > Streptophyta > Magnoliopsida > Fabales > Fabaceae > Neltuma > Neltuma alba. The sequence continues at coordinate 259,698 of NW_021637771.1, forward strand.
AAATAATTGGCAGATACTGCCCCATGTCTATCAACTACACGTGATCACAGCTAAATAATCTATACAAGGAATTTAGGATTACATGTTCTCGTGCTTTAAACAGCAATATGGCACAAACAGACATTCAGCAATCATACACAAGTTTAAGATAGGAAAGTACTACTACCTGAGACTCCTACTTCGAAATTAAACCTTACTTTCTTCCCTTCTTTTAGCTTCCTTAGTGGGTTTTCGTAGATATCAAAACCTGTTATGTTAGTAAGGGTAAGTTAATGCTTGATCCAATATAATTCATAAGTAAATAAATTTCTTAAATCCCATTTTTCTTTAATTTTCACCTTTACTTGATAATTAGTCACCCTGAATAATTTTTGTTATTCGAACTATTTTTTTTGGAAGGTTATCTCCCTTATTTTAACCTATATAGTTACTTTTCTTAGTAACAGGTCATTTTGGTCAAAAATATTATTTTTACATATTACATTAACTTGTAACTTATTTTAGTTTGGAAAAATGCTCATTCATATTTCATAACTACTTGATTATTATTAATCTCTTTAACTCCATACAGCCTTTCAATTAAATGTGGATTTAATTTTCCAGATTGAAGGATAACACTTAATAACTTTCTAATCCATTACCTAACTCTACGAGGAATTCTTAGGTACTCTCAGAGTACCACTTAACTCATGCTCTGACCAATATAATTGCGCCAATTATTCAAAATATAATCTGACGTGAAATCATTTTAATTAAAATATTATCATAAATGTTTTCTAAAAAAGCGGGCATCTTTAACAGCACATTCTTCTCTCTCTTCTATCATCGTTCAATCCTGTCTCCCTCTGCCTCACCATCGACACCGTCCCTCGATTCAAGTTACCTTTTTTTTTCTTCTTCTTCTTCTTACCCCATTTCGTCTTGCATCACTCCCATATCACTCCCTGCTCTCAAAAATCTGGATACTCATTCTCAAAACACTGGTAATAGCATTTCTCGTGATGGCCCATTCTCGTCAGCTTTGTCTAAATAAAAATGAGACAAAGTTCAGACCACGAATGACGGGATGCTAAAAACGATGGTGAGATCGACAAGTCAGGGGCTATTGCTATACCAGATCCATCACAAGGAATGCAAAAAGATGATGATGGCATCTTGGAACAAAATCAGAAATTAAAAAGTTTCTTGATTTTTATTTATTTCCGTTATAGTTTTTTTAGGTAATGTATGTCTTTTTCAGTTCTTGAAAATGGAGAAGGAAGGAGTGGAAGCGAAATTATTCAATTAAAATAGGGAGAGAGATGGGTGGGGCGGGTGAAAAAATCATATTAATGATTGGAGAGGGAGATGAGCAGATGGCTGGGGTGCGAATATGAAGAAGAAACTTTACACCAACGGGGAAGCAGGAGGGAGACGGGACTGAACAATGATGGAAGAGAGAGAAGGTTGCGCTAGTGAAAAACTGAAAATGCCCGCTTTTTCAGAAAACACTTATGACGATATTTTAATTAAAATGATTCCACGTCGGATTATATTTCGAACAATTGGCCCAATTATATTGGTCAGAATAGGTTTCAGATTTACTTCCATTAACACTCAACCTCCCAAATGCATGTATTCTCCCATAGCCTCATAATCCTCTTATACAGACTTTAATCTATGCCAGCATATCCTCTGTTCATTTAAAATTTCTATTCATCGGTTGGTAACCTCAAACAATCTCAACAATAAATTTTAAATCAATTCCTCTATCTTTCATAATCTGGAAATTATTCCTAACTTCAAGATATCACTTCAAGCCTATCCATTAAAACTTAGTGTAGTCGATCTTCAATCTAAAATCTTCAACTATAATTTATATTACCTCCGGTCTTAATTATAAGAGCCAGTTGACTAATTTGAGGAAATTAAGAAAAGAAATTAAGTTAGTTATTTGTAATAAATAGGTGTTGTTTTTTCTAAAATATTCTTACTAATCAAGTATGTTGGTTAAAACTATAATTATTAGAAGGACTATTTTGAAAAAAATTGAGTAAATATAAAAAACAAAATAGATTGGGGTCTTATATTTAAGACCAACATAACAGTCAAACGGGATCTTATATTAAGGATCGGAGGTAGTATAACAAAATCACTATTTATTCCATGTGCAGACCTCAAACAATAAAGCATTTATAGCTTCAGGATTAACATTCCAACAATCCAATCATCCACCATCATCACATGCGTAAAATCCACAGAGATGTATATTCCTTTTACAGAATTTTCTTTCAGATTTGGACAGCATAATGCCATTATTCAATAGCGTCAAATTTTATAACCTTACCATCAACAACTTTACCTACAATGATATCTAATTTACATTATCTATATGCTAATATGATTATTAATAATCAGCAACTTCTAGGGCTTAATCTTTAACAATTCAATCAGTTCTCTTTCTATTCACCTCGTCCAAACTTCAAGATTGAAGCAAACTCTTGCCTCATTTCTTAACATCAATCTTCATTAAATCTGCAAATTTTCCAGATTCCCTCTTAGCTTTCAAACCAGCTTTTATTATATTCAGACATGGCTAAGATAGTTGGGGAAATATTTGACATGGGTAAGTATTAAACAAGACAGTTGAATAGTCTTACAACCACTAAAATCTGAGTTCCTCACGTCACATTATCTCTCTCACACACACACACGTTTTTATCCACACTTGTTACTAAATTATTTTTAATGTTTAAGTTGTGTTTCACTATCTTTCACGAAACCTAACGCCATAACCCAATGAAACAGCAACCTTCAAGCTCCACAACTTCAGTTTAACCATCCTCTTCCAGTTCCTGAGTCATAAAATATTCATTTAACGTCCGGGTAAAACCCAACAAATTAATTACAATCAGTTTCTAATTCTAACTTCAATATTTTGTGTCACAATCAACTATCCATGTATTTGTGTGTGTTTCAATTTAATTCCCCATACCACACACACCCAAGCTTCGGTCATATACACACCCCCCCCCAATTTATGCTCTTCATTTTCTCATCAAACAACCCACATCATCTCTTTGAACCATTACCCCTGTTTCGGACACTAAGAACCAGAGAAGAAGAGCAACAAAATTATCTTCATAGATCAGTCACGAGTTACACAAAATTGAAGGAGAAAGTGACATGCAAACCCCTGTACGATCTATTTGGACTTCAATCTACCTCCTTCAATTCGGCAAACTTTACCCAGTTAAATTCCATAGAGTTAGGCGCCATAAAGCAGAACAGGGGCTGGAAGATTAAGTTTTCGAATCATCAAAAACATAACCCAACAGCACATGCAACACTACCATTCACTTGTTTGAGCTTCTAACTACATCCTCCCTCCAATATTTCATTCGATTCATAGCTTTCTTTGATAACCCAGATTTTTAATATGTCATCATTTCCTTCAAGGCACAGAAAACGAAAGAAATAAAGGTAGGAGTGTTAATCGGTCTTACCTCAGTCAGAAAACACTATCGCGTGTAAACTTCCCCCCTCCGATCACCACTTCGCCGGCGACGCGCTTCTCTCTTCCTCCTACGTCCTCTCTCGGTCTCTTTCTGATTTCCCCATTATTTACAGATGAAGAATGAGAAGGGAGAGGGCGTGTTATCAGATTATAAGGGTGGGGAAAATGAAAGGACCATTTTGCCCTTTAATCATTTCTCATTTCCAATTTCATCGTTTCACTAAATTTCTGAGATCATGGAATAAATCCAGAAACTTTTCCACAATGGTTTGTGTGAACTTTTTTTGCTTTCTCCATCAGTTTCTTTCACCCATAAAATAATTTCTCTAAAACTTGACATTAAAAGTTAACTCCTAACTTTTTTTTTGAATTTTTCAATAAAATAGCCCTTGATTCCAGAAATTAATCCTTAATTCATTTTAAAGATTTTATGCCTTAAGTAGCTTCTTTACTTTATAAAATAATTATCCTAAAATTTTCGGCTCAAATATAAACCTCTGACTATTTTGCCTTAAACAAAGTTAACTTTAAAATTATTTAAGTCATTTTTGGAGAAATAACTTATCCAAAATATGTCTAAACCATGAAAATAAATATTCCATAATTTTTTTCAATTTTATTTGACCATTAAGTAATTTTAATGAATTTTTTTCTTTTCTATTCATCCTGAATCAGAAAATTCAGGGTGTTACACCATCAACTTGTCAATTGAGGACAGAGACCATAACGTAATTTCTCCCATGGTATCTCTTATCTATTTTGAGATTTCCAAGGTTCTAAGATTAATAAATTGTGTTACTTAAAATCTGTGTAATTTTTTCACAAATTTTTTTGGCACCTTTACCTGACCTTGACTTTTTATATAATTCTGATTTGCGCATAATCGTGCTTAAGAACTATGAGAAATTCACTTTATACACCTACCACACCAAGCTCTATTAATTTTCTGACTCTCCTTGTTTCGTATTTGAATTGTAGGACGTTGCTAGGCGCATTTTCTGCAGTAGTAACGTCACTGCATTTTGGCTGCAAAGTGCTCATGTGTGGACTGTTATGTTTTATGAAAAGAAGTTACAAAGGAATATATAGTACAGATTCTATATTTTATGAAAAGATTCTTCCTTTGTACGGTATTTGACAATTATATGCGACACCGGTTAATGTATGATCATTTGTACAAGGCAATACAAGTTTGTATATTAGTCCTTCCTTAAGGGAATATATAGTTACAGGAAATGGTTGATTTGCCACATAATCGTCCATCCTTCGCAGATATCAGTTTCTTGTGGCATCACAACAGAGGCATGGAAACTGACTTTTGAGGATTAAAAAGCTGCTTCAGAGAATCTTCATTTATGTTTTTAGGGTTAATACAAATTTTAGTCCCTGAAATTTAAGCTTATTTTGATATTGGCTCCTGAAATTTTGAACTTATGATTTTGATTTTTAAAATTTTGTTCGTTTCAAACCGGTAATCCTTGGTAACTTCATGCTGTTAATTTTGTCTGAGATGGCACTAACACCGTGGACTTGATGATGTGGAAAGACAAGCTGGCACATATATGGCATGATGATGTGGACATATTGTTAAAGAAAGGGACAAAAAAAAAAGGCAATAAGTCAAATAAAACACGCGCAAACAATAAAAGAAAAGAGACGAAGAAAAATAGAAATTGACGATTGAAGAACGAATAGGGAAAGGGGAAAGGGTTAGATCAAAAGGACTGACATTACCAGCAAAGAGTGACGTGGTCGTCACCGGAGCAGTGGGTTTACCGGTGGTTGTCACGCGAAGAACCTTTGCCTAGCAATTTCATCAACTTCTCAGTTCTGTGATTATTTTGCTTTGACAGATTATTTTACCTCTGGTTGCCCGGTTCTGAGTTTAAATATTTTGCTTTGGCAGGTTATGTATTCCGGACTGTTTTGAAATCCAGGTCATGCACACTGCTTTTGGTACATCAAATCATCATCGTCATCATCGATATTAATTAGCAGAAATCCTCAAGGAGATCTATTTAATACTGAGATATTTCCAAAATGTTGCAGAGGAGCATCTATCTTTTGATGAATTTTATGGGCATAGGTTTCTGATATAAGTCATGGGGTATTAACAGCAATCCAAGAATTGAAAGGAGTTGTGAGAAGAAGAGTAAGTGGGGATTCAAAGCAGCATGTTGCTTGGTAATGCTATAGATAATCCGGTCAATTTGTTTTTGAATGTTGACCAAAACATGCAAGAGCAAGGGAGGTCGGAACTTGCAATTGATAGGCCACAAATGATTTTAAACGGCTTTGCATTCAACCGGTCCTCTTCTTGCCTTCATCGGCCCTGCTCCCCCACTGAACCTTCGACCGTGTTCCTTCTTTTATGCCTTAATAAAAATCCAGATTATTTGGTGCGTGCGACTTATATGCGTTTTACCTCAGCTCGCCTTTGTTTATTTTTTTCCTCTGGTTATCCAGGTCAGCGTTCCCTGACTCATGCCACATGATCAGCTCACTCTTCTATGTTAGGCACTTAGGCGTCATATCATCATGTTAACAGAATTAGTGCCATGTCAAAATAGGCCCAAATTTAAGAGACTAAAATTTATACTATACCATATTTTTAATATAATGCTTTGAACAACTTCTGCGTCTCAACCTACTTTAGAAGTGAAGTAAACTTAAGGGCTTATTTGACATCACTGTGGAGCGATTCAAGAGGTGTTTGGATTCGCTAAAAACATTTTTTTTATTAAAAAAAAAAGTGATTTCATGTAAGTTGAGACAAAGTTTTTCTCATATACTTATCTCAAACTCCGTAAAATCACTTCTAAGAAGCAATTAGAGTGTGTTTGGATTAGCGATGAGAACAGTGGCTTTTATTTCCTCTAACTTTTACAAACGTAAGTTAGGATAAAACCCAGTTAGTATGATATGATTTATGTTTAAATTGATTTTTATAAAAAAAATCAGTTTGACAAATTAAAACTTGTTTGGATGAGTTAAAAAAATAAGAAGAAGCAAGTTTAGATGTAAAATAACTAAAAAAAAACACAAACTTTATTATATATATAAATAGTGTATATAATTTGATAGATTTAACAGAAATATTAAAATCAAAAGTATAAAAATAAAAAGAGTTAATGTATTATAAGAAAAAAAATATAAATACTAGAAAAACACTTAATTGGATATATTTAATGTAACTTAAAGTATTTAGTAGTACATCTAGTATCCTAAAATATTTTTTTAGGTACATCTAGCATATTAAGTTATATTTAAGTCAATCCAACATCCTAAATTATTTTTTGCCGCATCCAATACTTTAAATTGCTAAAAGTAAAATTACACTAAAAATATTTAGGGTCCTAGATACACCACTAAATACTTTAAGGTGCTAAATATACTTAAAAAAATATTTCACAGTATTGGATATATTTTAACCCTTTAAATAAATATGCAAAGTATATCCTACTTTATCTTTTTATCATTGCTTGTTTTTCTCTCACCATGTTATGTTAGGGTGAGAATAGTACTTTTATTTCATCTAACTTTTACAAGTGTATGTTAGAATAAAAGTCAGTTAGTATGATGTGGTTTATGTTTGGATTAACTTTTACGAAAAGATCAGTTTGACAAGTTAAAACTTATTTGGATAAATAAAGAAAAAGTAAATTTAGATGTAAAATGACTAAAAAGGATGCAAACTTTATTATACATATAGATAATGTATGTAATTTGATAGATTTAACAAAAATATTAAAATCAAAAGTATAAAAATAAAAAGAGTTAATGTGTTATAAAGAAAAAAAATTATAAATGCTAGAAAAACACTTAATTAGGTATATTTAATGTAACTTAAAATATTTAGTAGTACATCTAACATCTTAAAATATTGTTTTAAGTACATCCAGCATCCTAACTTTTATTTAAGTGCATCCAACATTCTAAAATATTTTTTTTAGGTGCATTCAACATCCTAAATTATTTTTTAGTTCATCCAATACCTTAAATTGCTAAAAGTAAAATTACACTAAAAATGTCTAGGGTCCTAGATACACTACTAAACACATTAAGGTGTCAAATATCACACCCTGTTAATTTTAACTCTGAAAATAAGAAATATAAAATAGATCATAGGGCAAGCAGGGTAGCCAACAGATAGTCGGTACAGCTTTTGAATTGAAATCAGACCGGAGATAGAACTGTCATTTTCAAAATGTCCGGTTAATACTGAACAGAGTGGGAATGTGTACCCGAAATTCTAGAAATTTTTCAAAAATCATGAAAAATAGAATAAACATTATAGAAGAGTATTTGAGGCTTGAAAGATAAAACTAAGGTAAAAATAATTTATTTTATATTTTTTTGTATTTTTTGGAATTTTAGATAATTAAGGAAAAATTGATCAAATCGAATTATTTAAAATATATAGGGGCCTCAATCATTCATGAAAAAACTAAAAAAATTATTTGAGAGGTTATTATAAATTTTAAAATTATTCCCAACCTCTAAAGGTGCATAAGTTAGCTTTAACTTATTTAAAGTTTGAATTATACTGGTAGATGGCCTATTTTGGTGGGAAAAGTTTAATTGAAGGAGTTACAGGGTAAAATAAAATCTGAAAAAATTAGAAAATCCTCTTCTCATCAAAAGAAAGTTATTGGCGCAAGAAAATGAATTTTTGGAGATAGTGAATTTAACAGGATCCGAGAAAAATTTAACTGATACTGTAAAATTATACAGTGCAATAGCTATAAGCTTGGTGGGGCCAAATTTTCCCTTATTCCTCTAACCTATGTGATGCCATTTGAGGAGGGTGAGGACCTAGATGAAATAATACAATTTGTTAAATGATAGAATTGAAAAATTAGAATTATAAATAAATTATATAGATTTTAGCACATGGGAGGTTATGCGTCCCATGAGGTGGCACCTTCATTCAATTTGAAGGACACCTAAAGGGCATGTGGTGTGCCTGAAGAGGAAGAAGAGAAGAGATGGAGCCAAGTGTCCTATGAGTTACCGCATAAAAAAGACTTAAGGTAGTTTTATAAATATCATCTCCTCTCCTCATAAGCCACTCTTTTTGGCCAATTTGAGACCTTGAAGGGCAAAAGGGTTTCAGCCAAAAGGAGAAGAGGAGGAGGAGAGAAAGAACAAAGTGAACTGAAGTAATTTCAAACCACTAATCAGGGTAAAAGCATGATTACTCTATCTAGTGTTTGATTTCCTATGGATTGATGGTTTTAAACTTGGTTTTGGTGGGGTTTAATAGTTGGGATCCTAAAGGTTGATGTTGCATGAAATGAGCTATTGATGATTTATGATTGATATTAAGTTGTTATATGAATTAAATGATAGGAAATAATGGTTTGGTGATGATTAAACCTTGTTGTTTGAAAGATATCAAGTTGTGCACTTGGGAGGCATTGTTCGGCCAAGAGGAGAATGTTGTCCTAGGGTTTTATTTTTGTTATTTTGATGCTTCCAATGGATCTAAGAGGTGATTTGGTATAGAGATATGTGAAGAACATATGTTTAGAAGCATTGAAATTGAAAATAAAATTTTTGAAACCCTATAGGACCATTCAGCCAAACTGAATTAGAAAGGAAGGAGTTGGATTTTGATGAATCTAAATTTAAAAATAGATTTTAAATGAAAAATTACATAGGAAAAGCCTATAGGAATAATGTAAAGAATGATGATGCCAAAACCCTAAATTCAAGGTTAAAAGGGTAAGTTTTAGAATGGATTGTGTAATGAGATAGTATTATTGATTTGGACTGCATTTATTCTTGCTATTTGGTAGGCAATATTGTTGAGCAAGTGGAAGCTCAAAAATCAAGAAGGCAGCTATGTAATTCAAAGACACAAGAGGTAGCTTAGAACTTACAATTTTATATTATCTTGCTTAGTTGTTACCTTGTATAATTCCTCGATCATGTGCCATGTTATGGTTGAATTTGTTTCATAACAATGTGTTTGACTTGTTGCATTGTATGTCTTGACAAAATGCACTAGTGTGTTGATTTTTGAAATGGTTTAATATCATCTAGCATGGCATGAAAGTTAATGGATGCTTTGTGAACTTACATGTAACTTACCTTATTTAATTAACATTATAATTGTAATTCTTTGCTACTGAGATTTCTATACAATCTCACTCTTCTCTATGTGCAAAGCAACACTGAAAGGGGCTACAAGTGGCTATGGGAAAGGCAAGGAGGTGATTACATCTTGAGGAATATTTTGATGACTCTGTAATGAACTCTATGTTATTTGTTGTAATAATTATGAGATGATATATGGTTGACTATTTGAGACTTGTAACTTATGTAGATATGCTTATTACATGTTGTGGAATTATGGTTCAAACATGCTTGAGTTATTAAAATTGAATTAGGGGAAGCTAAACACAAAGGGTAAAAGTTGACCAAAATGGAGTTAGAGTTTAACCACATGAGACTTTGAGAAAATGAAAGAATTAAGTCATGAAATTTGGCAAATCAATATATTTCATTTTTAGCTTTAAAATGAGTGGTAATTTATAAAATTTGGAGTTTTATACAAAAAGTTATGTCTTTTCAAAATCAAACATAAATTTTGAAAAATAGAAAAATTTACCAAATGTACCATACATTTTTTATGGAAGAATTGAACACACAGGAGCTTATATAATAATCTAGAAGTATTTTTAAAAAAAAAATCTCATTGAAAGCTTCACGTAGGGCTTGAAACCATATTGTTTTGATTTTTCTAAAATTAGTTATGATTTTTTAAAGTTGAGCCAAAACTAAGATTACAATGAATAGGTAAAAATTCAAAAATTTCAATTTAAGGGCTAAATAAAAAGTCCTAATTACTTCCACTTGACATAAAATTAGATAATAAATTAAGGTGTTATGCCAAATATTCTTAAAAAATACTTTAGGGTGTTGGATATATCTTTACCCTTTAAATAAATATGCAAAATATATCCTATTATGTCCTTTTATCACTGCTTGTTTTTCTCTCTCCACGTTTTGTGATGGTGAAAATAGTGACTTTTATTTCATCTAACTTTTACAAACGTAAATTGGGATAAAAGTTAGTTAGTATGATGTGGTTTATATTTGAATTGACTTTTATGAAAAGATCAATTTGACAAGGTTAAACTTGTTTGGATGAGTAAAGAGAAAGCAAGTTTAGATGTAAAATAACTAAAAAGGACACAAACTTTATTATGCATATAAATAATGTATATAATTTGATAGATTTAACGGAAATATTAAAATCAAAAGTATAAAAATAAAAAGAGTTAATGTGTTATAAGAAAAAAATTATAAATACTAGAAAAACATTTAATTAGGCATATTTAATGTAACTTAAAGTATTTAGCAGTCTATTTAACATCTTAAAATATTGTTTTAAGTACATTTAGCATCCTAAGTTATATGTAAATGCATCCAACATCCTAAAATATTTTTTTAAGTGCATTTAACATCCTAAATTATTTTTTGGTGCATCCAATATCTTAAATTGCTAAAAGTAAAATTACACTAAAAATATTTAGGGTCCTAGATACACCACTAAATACTTAAAGATACCAAATATATTTAAAAAAAATACTTTGAGGTGTTGGATATATTTTAAGTTTTTAAATAAATATACAAAGTATATCCTATTTCGTCCTTTTACCACTGCTTCCTTTTCCGTCTCCTCGTTATGAATGAACTTTTTTTTTTCATAATGCACCAAAATTTAGCTTCAGACGCAATGTTCGATGAGGCTCAAAAGTTCACATATACATATTAGCTTATTGCCCAAAACGCCACAATTCCCATTTTCCCAGGCCTGGTTAGAGTCCTCATCGGAGATCCAAACATGCCGTCGAACTGACTTGTTCGTGTTTAAAAAGCCAGTGTAGACTCTATTCATTCTTGAAATAGTGTTTTGCATAAGTGTCTTTTAGCCCCCAGCTAACTTTAAAATTGAATTAAGTTTTTATTCCTTTTGCTTCATGTTGATCTCTGGCATGCATAACTTATGATTCATGAAGCTTGCGACATGAAAAGCAACCAATAGTTATGGCCCATTTGAATTAACGGTAAAAAAAATTAACTTATTTTCAATTTGATTTTTAAAAAAAGTTAGATTGAGAAATACTAACTTATATTTAGATTGACTTTTGAAAATAAGTCAATTTATAAAAGTGGAATTGTTTGGATTATTATTGAAAGAGTAATTTTAGTTTTAAAATGATTAAAATGGATGTAAATTTTATTAAATAATATATATTTTATCCTCTCGCTTGTGCTATACTCTCGTTATATTTCTCCATATATATATATTTTTATTCTTTATCTCATTTATTATAAGAAAATATTTGAAATTAAAAATATATTTATAAACTATTTAATACTTTTAATTAATTTTTACTAATTTTTTGTTATTTACAGATTAGTTCTTTAAAACTTATAATAAAAATCACAGAGAGCAGTAAATTTTTTGCTATCCGCAAAGTAGTAAATTCTACATATTCTCAAGAGATGCAATTACCCCAAGATAAAATTAGTTTGCATAATGTACAATTTGACCTCTCTCAGTATGTGTAAGTTGGCTTTCATAATGTGTAAGTTGACTCCCCGAATATACAATTACATTCCCTAATATGTAATATGAATAAATATGCAATTACCTTTCTTAAGATGCAATAAGCATTCATAATGTGTAAATGGTCTCCTTGAATATATAATTACCTTTCTGAAGATGCATTATGAACCAATATGTAATTATTTTTTTTAGAGATTGAATTAGCTTTCATAATGCGTAAGTAGTCTTCCTAAATATATAATTACGTTTTATAAAAATAATTTGGTCTTTCTCCCATCACCCTTATTAACACTGAAGGATCTCACCCATTTCCGATGATGTTAGATTCCATTCTATGAGTAAATTTTCAATTCAGAATTTATGGCCAATTTTCCCAACAAAATTAATTATGAGATTTAATTCCAATTATGATAAGAAATGGTCAAAATTCCATAACCCGCAATCCATCAAAATCAAGCCCAAGCCCGAAGAAACGGAGGAAGGGCGTCGCGGAGACGCTGACCACCCGCAAGTGAGGGAGGCAATCATTGGATGCATTTGGCCCAAAATTGAAGAGAAAAAGGTCAGGTTTCCAGGAGGCGGAACTTGTCTCTAAATTAACTTAATTTTATTAACGTCCAATAATAACTCACAGAATTACTGCTGTTTAACGTAATTTGATTCCACAAGATATATCTTCTTTGATGAGAAGTTTTTCAGAAATTAATTAAGAAGAATTACAATAAAATCTCAAGAAAAAACATAATTATTAAAAAGTCTCATTAACAATTTAGCAATTTGTAATGACAAGTTTTAAAATTGGGAGTGATAACTTCTAACTTGTTAATGAGAATTTTTTGTAGTTATATTCTTTATATTTTTTCTTAGCACCTCATTATAATTCTCTCAATTACATAGTGTATTTCCCTCCCTCTTATATTCTCTTTAAGGGTGAGCAAAACCGAATTGTAACCGAAAACTGAACCAAACTGAATTCAATTTTAGCTTTTCGGTTCAGTTATTTCAGTTTTTGGTTACATATTCAGTTTTTATTTGTTAACAATTTGGTTTTGGTGTTCGGTTCAATTAGTTAAAAAAAAATTCGGTTATAACTAAAAAAATATGTTATATATTTATATTTAATAAATATTATTATATAAATATATATGTGGGTATATGTGAACTCTTTAAATATATTTATATTTAATAAATATAATTAGAATAAATATTATTATAATAAATCACATTGAATGATGAAATATTTATTAATTAATGATTGTAATTGTGTTTTATTATTATTTTTAATTTAAAATCACTTTTCATACTTATATATTTTGGTTAATTGGTTAATTGATCCAAAATATTTTGGTTAATTTGGTTTCAGTTAGTTTGGTTAATCGGTGTTTAAAATTCGTTCTATTCGATTATTTGGTTAATTTGGTTATAACTAAAAAACCGAATGCTTATCTTTATCTCTCCTGTCTGATTATTTGTGCTTTTTATAATGTGATATTAACTTATTATTAAAAAAAATTCATAAAACACTCCTTCCACCTCATTCTTATCATCATTTTCAACATCCAACTAGCACAAACAAGAGAGACAGAAAGAGAAAGGGAATTGGGAAGAAGAAGGAAGGTCAAGCTTGTACAAGTTACACTGGGTAATTTTCAAAGTCTAATCCACTATCTATACTTAATTTTCTCACCTTGATCTTGTTTTAACATTTGAGGAAAATGAAAGAATTATTAGATCAATTGAAACCAATGAGTTCGCCTTGATAGACATGGGAGGGGAAAACAACGGAACGGGTTTAATGTTAAAAATTTAAGCAGATTAAATTTAAACTTTAAGATCTCATCGGCTTATACATAATTAACTTAAAATTCAAGGGGCTTTATATCAAACCTAAACTTTTTAATTAATATAAGATGTTATGTCATTCTCATTAATCTGATATGACATTGTTGGTTTTCGACAAAAGTGATAGTAAAGAGTAAAATATAAAATCAGGGGGGAAATTTAAATTTAAATTTTAAAATATCATGAAATTATATGTAATTGACTTAAAAAAATAAAGAAATGACACTTTTACATGGAGTTAATTCATTGATTTTATAAGTAAGACATATTTATAGTTTTTAATGTAATTTTCATGACCCTTGTTATTATTGAACTTGGTTATTGAGTCCAAAAAAAAAGAACTTGGTTATGGGCTTTATTGGATATTGGAAACTTAAAACCCTAGGGTATGGTATTACACGAAATTGGTTATAACTTAATTTTTATGGCATAAATATGTAAGTAACACAATTTTAAATTTATATTGATAAGAAAAAATTGGGATGATTCTGTGTAATTTAACTTTCCCAGTATACAACTTAAACTTTTTTGGTGTACAATTCTTTTTTTCTTTTGTATGTAATCATTTTCTCTTGTGTCACATCTTCTGTCCCCTTCCTCTTCACATGAGTCATAATCTTCATGCTCATTGTCAACAAGGACCTCAATCATCGTCGTGATCGTCATCATCAAGGGATGAGATTTTTTGGACACCCTTGACTTTGAGCTTGTCTGTAGGATCTCCAAATGGCATTGAAATCCATATCCCTCCCAAGCAGCAATTAATTGCCTAGTGCGCCGCGTATTCCGGTTAATTGATGCTGCGCGAAAGTAGAAACCTCAAACTAAATGGTTTGAACCACAACAAAAACACATATAGGCAGAACTAGAGGTGTTCAAGATGCCTGACAGCTCAGGGCACCCATTTGAGCTTGAAAAAAATTTGCCTAGGCCCCCCATAAAAAAATCTGCCTTAAAAAACAAAGAACTTTTGGGCTGGACATATCACGGGCTGTCCATTTGACCCTGTCTGTAATATATAAATATAATATATATATATATAGTAGGAAAAAAAATACAAAAATGACACTTAAATTTGAAAATTTCCAAATGGTCACTTGAATTTGTAAAATCCCAATTTAGACAAAAGTAACTAATTTGGGATTTGTAAATTTACTGAAATGACCATATTCCCCTTTATTTTATTTATTGTTTTTAAAAAACTAAATACCCTTACTAGTCGGTCGGTCGTCGAAGCTCTGGTGTCGGTGGCACCTGTCAGAGCTCAGATGGTCTCCATCACCGGAGCTCACCTGAGCTCGACAGTTGGCTGACAATTGGTCACCAGAGCTCAGATAGTTGGCAACTATTTTTTTGAAAATTTTTACAACTTCAGTAACACAGTTAACAAGTTTGTAACGCTATTAACAAGTTTAGTATAACAGTTAACAACAGTTTTTCCAGAAAATTCAAAAAGTAGTATTTTTACAACTTCAATAATGCCGTTAACAAGTTCCGCAACTCTACTAAAAGGTTCAGTATAGGGGTGAGTATTCGGTTTTTCGGTTCGGTTATCGGTAATAACCGAACTAACCGAATAACCGAATAGAGTAAATTTTAAAAACCGAACTGAAACCGATTAACCGAACTAACCGAAACCGAATTAACCGAAAATTTCGGTTCGGTTAACCGATTAACCGAAATATATAAATATGAAAAATGATTTTAAATTAAAAATAATAATAAAACACAATTACAACTATTAATTAATAAATATTTCATGATTCAATGTGATTTATTATAATAATATTTGTTATAACCATATTTATTGAATATAAATATATTAAAAAAGTTCACATATACCCACATATATATTTATTATAATAATATTTATTAAATATAAATATATGATATATTTATTTCGATTATTCGGTTATAACCGAAATTTTTTCCTACTAACCGAACTGAACACCGAAACCGAATTATTTAAAAAATAAAAACCGAATATATAACCGAAAACCGAAATGACCGAACCGAAAAACCGAAATTGAATTCGGTTCGATTCGGTTTTCGGTTACGGTTCGGTTTTGCTCACCCCTAGTTCAGTATAACATTTAACATGTTTTCTAGGAAATTCAAAAAGTAACATTTTTACAACTTTAGTAACGCAGTTAACAGTCATATAACGATATTAACAACTCTTATAGAGTTACAGAACTTGTTAACGGCATTACTGAAGTTGTAAAAATACTACTTTTTGAATTTTCTAAAAAACCTGTTGTTAGCTGTTATACTGAACTTTGGCATTACAAAACTTGTTAATCATGTTGCTGAAATTGTTAAAATTTTCAACAAAAAAAAAAGTTACCGGCCGTCGGAGCTCTTACAATCGATTGTTTGCTGGCCATCAAAATTTTGATGATAGAAGCCACCTGAGCTCCTGTGACCACCGCCGACACTGGAGTTCCAGCGACTAGTCAGCCAGTGGGTGTATTTTGTTGTTTAAAAACAATAAAAAAATAAAGAGCAATATAGTCATTTCAGTAAATTTACAAATTTCAAATTAGTTACTCGTGTCTAAATTAGGATTTTACAAATTCAAGTGATCATTTTGGGATTTTAAAACTTAAGTGTCATTTTTGTGTTTTCCCCCCATATATTAATACATTATAAAATTATATTATATTTTAACTAATATTTTTCCCATTTGCCCTAGCCCGTTTGACCCTCTTGTTCTTTCGTTCGCCGCTGACTCCGAGTTTCCACTCCCCTGCGGTAGCAGCGGCTCGCTCCTCTCTTCCCATCTCTCATTTCGGTTCAAGCTTTCGATTGCTCACTCCGTCCCTCGTACGTGATCTATCTCGTTTCAGGTGGGGAACGCGTCAACGCAAGTGCACACTAAATCTCGTCTATCTCGTCCGTCTCTCCTCCTTAATTCTTTCAGCCTCACCGCGCCGCTCGTTTCAGGTGCTTTCTCTGTCTCTCGTCGATTTTATCTCAGGTTTGTCTTTCTTTCTATTTTGCTGTTGTTTAATAAGTTTGGTTGCTGATAGTTAATTATATGGATGACAGTAATAAATTAGTTTTGAAGCTTGAGGTAAAAATTGGAAGGTAGTGGATAGAAATCGTGGGGGTGAGCATAAAATTCTTGTTTTGAGTCAAAGTCAGGAACTTTTCTTGCGAATAAGTTGAATAAGGCTTGTGAATTCCCGCTGATACTATAGGCCTCCGTCGTAACTGATGCTATATTTTTCTACTTTGAGTCTAAGTTAGGAACTTTGATGTCTAATTGTTTGTATTAAGATTGTTGTTTGCTGGAACTACTACCTTCATTGTAACTGATGGTTCATTAAGACATTAACTGATTGATATGTCTTTTATATATTACTACCTCCGTCCTTAACTATTAGAGCTAGTTGACTAATTTGAGGAGATAAAAAAAAGAAGTTAAGTTAGTTATTTATAACAAATAGGTATTGTTTTTCCTAAAATATTCTTATTAATCAAGTGTATTGGCTAAAACTACCATTGTTAGAAGGATTACTTTGGGAAAAAATACGAAAATATGAGAGACAAAGTGGGTTGGGGTCTTATATTTAGAACCAAAATAAAAGTCAAACAAGGTCTTATATTAAGGACCGGAAGTAGTATATAGGAAGTTTGAGTTCATGTTGTTTAGCGTGTGTGTGTGAAAGTCAGCTTTAAGGATATCTAGCTTTAAAAAAGAAGGGGCGGAGGGAGAAGTCATTTTCAAAATTGAATATGTTGGCGAAGACAGACAATGAATGAAGTAAACAAAGTAACTATAAAATTCTGCTTTGACCCTTTTTGGCTTATGAATAGATGAAATCAACCCTAGCTGCTGATTTGTTGTGTCTTCTTTTTCAATTTCTTTTTTGTCTTTGGCAGATTTTTTTATGAATCAATTGTATCAACTGGTTTGCTATGAATTGTGCTCTGTATCTGTATTTTTGTATCAAATACCGATGTAATTGTCTTCTTTTTTGTTGGCTTATTTCTCAAGTTGTTAAATTTAACAACCAAAAGTAGTTTTGTGTATTGATATATCTTTAAAACATGGTCCCTTGAATTATATAATGTTTGCAGCAGCTTAAAACATGGTCCCTTGAATTGTATAATGTTTGTAGCAGCTTAAATGGATGAATGGATGATCAACCTTCTATTACATTCCCATCCCCATCAGTTGATGGAATATCTCAAGGTTTTTTTTTTTTTTCCTTTTTGTATTTTTTTCAGATGTTTCATCTTTTTGTCAACTTGTGGACTATGGAGATTGATGCAAAGTTGCAAACCATTTGAATTTCAAAGCTTTAATTACAATTTTGAGAGTTGCCTTGATTTTAATTGAATAATTGATTATGGATGTTATTTAATTCTTGTAGTATGGATACTTGTTAAGATTTATTTTAGAATATTTGAATGTGCGGAAATATAAAATTATGAAATGTATTTTTCAGGCATAAATGAAAATGTTTTCATATATGATTTAGGTAGGGTGACACCAATGGGTGGGGAAGCCTGTCTTGCCCAACCTGCCTATGCCTAGGCCAAAATGGTTAGGGCATTCACGCGAAGGGCTGGGCAGCTAATGAAAATGGGAATGATGGGGTAATTAACTGTACTTTTCGCTATAATTCAAAAGGCAGAGGGAGATGTGACGGTATTTGATGAAATGGGGCATTTAGCTGTAACTTTTGCTGAAAATGAAAAAATTATCAGATTGAAAGTTCATCAGAGGGTGAATGAGTTTCTGCTCTTTTTATTTTAAAAATATAGATGTCAGAGTGAAAGTTCATCATGGCCTAAATGATTTCTAAAAAATGCAGCATATTGGGAAATAGTTTTCATAGTGTAGCATTTGGGTAATTATTTTTACTGTCTACAATTGTGCAAATTGTCTTTTCTATGCAACTCAACTTCTCTTACGTGTCTGGTTTAAAAAAAAAAAAAAATTCCTTATGTGCAATTTATCTTTTTTTGTATAACCTATCATTCGAGGAACTATTTGTCAATTAATTTTCTAAACCAATTTTTTTTAACTTAGTTATTATTAAATCCATCTTTTTATCATTTCGAGAGAAAGCTTAGCAACCCTAAGTGAGTGATCCCCTGCTGCTCTCCGGCTCCAACATTCATTGTCTCACTGCCCAGCCCTTCTCTTGTCTCTCGCTGTCGTCACAGGGCTCACACTCTTACACTCTCTTGTATTCGAGGTTTTGTGCAGTTTTTTGTGTGTGTCCATTATCTTTTATTCCTGTTGCTATCCTCGCCTCTGTTTCTTCGTCTCATGTGATGATTATCTAGTGTCCTTATATTCTATGATTAAGTCAGAGAAAGAAGTATTCTTTCCAGAAGGAAGTGACTGAATTGAATTTAAACCAACCTCCCTCATTGCTGTTGTGTCAATTTTGCTGGTATTATGATATATTTGCTGCTCAGTTGTTTGTGTGTGTTTTCTTTTTTTTTTTAGTTGCTGGATCACTTCTGCATATATATGTTTTTGTTGTGGTTCAAACCATTTAGTTTGAGGTTTCTACTTAGTCTTGCGCAGAATCAAGTAACTGGAATACGTGGCACACTAGACAGTTAATTGCTGTTTGGGATGAATATGGATTTCAATGCCATTGGAGATCCTACAGACAAGCTCAAGGGTGTCCGAATCTCATCCCTTGATGATGACGACGATGAAGAGGCCCTTGTTGACAATGAGCATGAAGATTATGACTCTAACGATGAGGAGGAGGAGCAAGACCCTATTACTTTAGGTTTCGTTGAGAAACCTAAAAATAAATGGTCTCTTCAACGGCAATATTTTCCCAGCAAAGCTGGAGGTGCCCCGGTAATTGCATAATTTAGTCAAATTCTCTTATGCGACTGTATGTATATTGTGGTATAAGAAGAAGCTATTCAAGCCTTGCATATTTTGAAAAACAAATAAAAGTTTTTGCTGGCGAAACACTAATTCATGATTTGACGGTTTTATCTGTTTATAAATAGGCCTGGCTTGACCCAGTGAATATACCACCAGGAAGGTCATGTATGTGTGACATATGTGGAGAGCCTTTACAATTTCTTCTTCAGGTAGGATTCTTTTCGAAATTGTAGTTTTATGAAGCTTTTGTCTTTCTCATAAGTTTATGCCTTTCTTGAGCAATTTTCCTCTGTATTGTTTATTTGGTCACCAATATTTATTTCCAAGTGTGATGAAATGTATCCTTAGTCTTCGAATTATCTGTAAATTGTTCTTACATCTTCCTTAATATGTGTCTATTTGTCTGAGTTTTGCTAGTGGATGATAGTTTTCTTTAATCTTTGAACTACAAGGTTTATGCGCCAACTGAAAAGGAAAGTACATTTCACCGGATGTTATTTGTTTTCATGTGTTCTTCAATGAAATGTCTTCTTCGGGATCAGCATGAGCAATGGAAACGCCATCCAGATAAGCCATCTAGAAGGTACTGCTAAACTATTCTTAATCTCTTTTCTTTGAGTTCTTTGGTCAATTTTTGTTATATAAGGGACAAATTCTCCTTTTTACTTCGTTTTCCTGTTGATTAGTTCTAATTATGCTATGCACTCTGAAGTGTGAAGGTTTTCCGTTGCCAGTTACCTCGTGATAATCCATTTTACTCTAGTGAACGTCCGAAAAATGATGGGAGTGACAAACCCGTTGGCATTGGAGGTCAGTTTTACTCAGCTTCTTCCCCCCCCCCCTCCTGTTAAGGAAAAAATCTATTTCTTTTTGCTAGACTACCCTCAAAACATTCTCACGAAAATTTTATTTTGAGAATTCATGCGAGTTTTAACTTCTTTTTTCTACACACATGGAAGCAAAATTGGCTACCTTTTAAAACAGAAGAAAGTGATTTTTTGCATTTATGAATGTTTTGGGGGATTGAGAATAAATTCATAACTATGAAGAGTTACCGTGTTACCCTTGGAATTGATAATTTGTTATGGCAGGGTGATTGAATGCTCCTTTGGGGCTGTACTTGTTGGGTTTCTTAGTTTATGTTGAACTATAAACGGTATTTTCCCCAACTGCATGCTGATGGGGCAAGTCATTGAAAGAATCCAGCGGGAATTTAAATGACTTTATGATTCACATGCCAATTGCCATTTTTCTTTCTGCTTAATGTTACATCTCAACCTCAATGAAGTCAAAATTATTAGACTGAATGAGTTGCTCATTACTTTGCTGTCTTTGGTGCTGCAACTTCTGCCTGCAATTTTTAAACTAAATATATAATGACAATCTGTATTAGCAACATTCATCTATATATTTATGAGTGGATTAACTCCTACTAATGCCTCTAGAAGTGATTGGAATAAATGAACGAACAACATGTTGAGCAGCTTCTTTTTGCTTTAAGACAATGTTTTGATTATTTTTCGCACTTTGAACTTTTAGCTGCTCTATGCGATTGGTGTGTTACATGGAAAGGAGATAAACTCTGCAGTAGCTGTAGACAAGTGCGGTATTGCTCTGAGAAGCACCAGGTAATTTTGCTCTACTTTTAGTTCTCTGTTTATAAATTTGATTACTGAAAAATTCAACTTTCAGGTCAGCCATTGGCGCTCTGGTCATAAAATTGCTTGCCCGCAGATGAAAATTTCTGCTCAAACAGCTACATCTGGACCAAACAATTGCAGAACCATTTCAGTGGAGTCTAAGAAAGGTTGGTGGTCTAGAGCTTGTGAGACTATTACTGGGCATAAATGATTGTTAAGAATGAAAACTGTGGTGACATCTTTGAAAACTCATGGTATGAAGAAACTAATTATAAAGATGATCACCGTAAGGTATAAAATTGTTATAAACTATTAAAGAAAAGCAAGTTGTACAATGTTCATCGAAAAAAGGAAAAAAAGTTGTACAAGCATGCATTATAGAGAGCTATTGTGAAAAGGCATTCTTGTGATATTTACATTGTTGCAAGTTCAACTCAGAATCGTTCTTTACAATGCAGATGCTAGCAACACTCTTTGGCCCGAATTTGAGATCATTATTGAAGACGAAAGTGATAACAATAACCCTGACATTTCTGAGAGCAATGCTTTAACTAGTTCTTTGATATCAAAGAACAGAACTGATGACACAATGAATTCCATATTGGAGAACTTTCAGGTATTGCCTCAAATTCACCTGTCATTGATGGTATAGTTTATATGCAGCTATGTTGTTTGCTAAGGTTTTTTTGTTTTTGGCCTGTAAACAGGGTGATGATGACAAAAAGAGTTGGGTCTGCTTCCAGGAGCGTATTAGTTCAGCCCCTGAACAAATATTGAGGTGATTATTGCTTGACTGGTTGAAATTCTGTTGGATAATTGTGCTTCCAGCACCACAGAAATGTTTGGCAAACAGGTTATACTGTGTCTTGGTGTGACCGATAAGCCTGAAAGTGAGATATTTTTTACCTGACTGGTCTATCCTAGCTTGTATGATACTTATATTGTGAACCGAGTGATGGTTTTGACTATGCTGCAATACACTATCTGACCATTATTCACATGAATGTTCGGCTCACTGTGTTAGAAACTTGGATTGCCCAATTTAAAATGTCTCCACCTGTCAATACCGTATGTAGTGGCAATAAAAGATGTGATGACAAACATGGATGTGTTTTACCCATCTTAGAAAAATTTGGCGAGGCTTGCCCCTTTTCATTGTAATACCCTTTTTTATTGCATTTTTAATAGCTTATTTATTCTGGCGACAACAGGTATTATCGAAATACTAATGCAAGACCCATATGGCCTGTTTCAAGTGGTCGACCGTCTAAAGCTGATATCCCTAAATGCAATTACTGTGGTGGTTCAATGTGTTGTGAGTTTCAGGTAAGGTTTTTGAGGATTCATTGATAGAAACTCAATGAATATAGTCCTTAGGTCCTTATTTGACTGACTTAGACAGATCAAGAGAGTTAAATAAATTAGTTAATTATAACAAATATGATTTAATCTTCCTTAAAATATCCTGGACTTATATTATAGTATATATCAAGTAAATTAGTCTGGAGAAAAATGATAAATATAAAAAAAAACGAAGTAGATTGAGGACTGGAAGACTACTAATTTGTCATTCTTGTTACGGAAGTTACTGATTTAAAAATGTCGTTGGTGCCAGATTCTGCCACAGCTACTCTATTACTTAGGTGTCGACAATGAAGTGGACTCTATAGATTGGGCATCAATTGTGGTGTACACATGTGAAGCATCTTGTGACTCAGATGTGGCTTACAAAGAAGAATATACTTGGGTTCAACTTTACCAACCTTCCACCACCTGACATCACTGTTGAAATATCTATTTTTCCATTTTTTTTAATAGAGGAAGTATGAGATAGAAATATAGTAACGTAGCATCAAAAGAAAATTTTGTATTATAATAGGATATTGATTTTGTTATTGAGAATATTCAATTTTGGTTCATATTTATTCCGATAATCACTGCTCATGATAACATTGGTTTGAAGTTGTCTACAGCTTATATCTATTTTGAATCCCATTTGGTTTACTGTAAAGGTGGGTTAATCATGTGAGGATAATTATGCTTAAAATAGCAGCTTTAGATTAGGTGTGCTCGGTTAGAAAGGGAATTTTTTAAAGGATAATTTTTGTCAGCTAGTCTTGTAATTAGAATGCAGTTGGCTAAAATATATTATTTCCAGTTGTTAATATGAGATTCAGTAGATTAAGATAGTTAATAAATTACAAATTTATATTTATTTACCATTTTTTTCTGCTTATCATTTTTTATAAATTTACATGTAATTTAATAATACATATAAGTATAATAAAAAGATCATGTAATAATGTAATATATATTATAATTAAGTAATTTAGTTATTTTTTTAATTTTTTCAAATTAGTTATTTAGATCTTATATTAAGGGTTGAATGAAGTATTGGTTGATCGTATGATAGTATTTACAGAGTGAAAGCATGGATATAAAAAGAATCAAAGAAAGCTAGGTTTTGTATGCTAAAGCAATGGATATGTTAAAATGTTTATACTATATTAATTATACACTTGTAATTTCTTTTTTTTTTTGGGCATCGAATTATATACAGGGAGTTTATTTCATACTTTATGTGGATATAATTTTTCAGCCACCTTCTACATAGGGAAAATGACATATAAAGAAGTTTGAAAATATGAAATGCCAATTTGTGAAGCTAAGAAAATGTAATGACAGAGAGGGAAGTACTTTCCAAATTGGAATTTTGAAAGTTAGTAAAATGTCAAAAATACCCTTTGTTTTTTTTTAAAAAAAACTCAGCCCCTCACCAGTGGTCAGCAGTTGGCAGCTGCCGCCGGCCACCGGTGTGGTGGCTGTCGGTGGAGTTTGTTTATAACAGTTTTTTTTATTTTTCATTCATGGGAGAATATTGCAAGAAATGGTGGGGGTGGGATTTGACCCACAACCTTTGGCCATTTGGGCCAACAAAAAGATAAATGACCATTACGCTATCAAAAACTTCTTAACTTTATAATACAAATAAAAATATAAGTTGACTCTTTTACTTTGACTCCAGCCCGTGACAACAATTTACCTAAGGATGACAAGCCTTAATTGAGGAATAACAAGTCTAAATTTGATATTAACAAAACAACTTTTTCTGATACACAAGAAGTAGCATGTACATTAATGAAAAATGACCATAATTTATTTGAAAATGACACATCTTTACTGGAAAATGACAAGTCTAAACTTAAGATTAACAATGTGTCTTTTCCTGATATATTACAAAAAATAGCATGTACTTTAATTAAAAAGGACACGTCTTTACTATAAAATGACACGTCTTTCGTGAAAAATGACAACAATTTATTTGGGAATATACATGTTATTTCTTGTTATATATCAAGAAAAGACATTGTTAATTTCAAGTTTAGACTTGTCATTTTCTAGTAAAGATGTGTCGTTTTCAAATAAATTATGATCATTTTTAATTAATGTACATGCTAGTTCTTGTTATGTATCAGGAAAAGACACATTGTTAATCTCATATTTAAATTTGTTATTTTCCAATAAAGACGTGTTATTTTTAAATAAATTGTCATTTTTAATTTATGTACATGCTACTTCTTGTTATATATCAGGAAAAGTTCCTTTGTTAATATCAAATTTAGACTTGTTATTTCTTAATTAAGACTTATCATCCTCAGGTAAATTGTTGTCACGGGCTGGAGTAACAGTAAAAAAGTCAACTTATATTTTTATTTGCATTATAAGATTAAAAAGTTTTTGATGGTCCAATGGTCATCTATACTTTTGTTCGTCCAAATGGCCAAGGGGTTGTGAAATTAAATCCCACCCCCACAACTTCTTGCAATATTCTCCCATGCCAAAAAAAAAAAACTTTTACAAACAAACTCCACCGGCAGCCACCACACCGGTGGCCGGCTCCCAGTCGCCCGCGGTGGCTGCCAACCGCTGACCACTAATGAGGGGCTGGGTTTTTTTTTTTTTAAAAAAACAAAGGGCATTTTTGTCATTTTACTGAATTTCAAAATTTTAATTTGGAAAGGACTTCCCTCTCTGTCATTACATTTTCTTAGCTTCTCAAATTAGAATTTCAAATATTCTATCTTCTTTATCTGTCACTTTTCCTTATACATATGCGTGCGGTTTAAAAAATTGTTCCTTATAATATTGGCTTTTCTATTATAAAAGTAGGCACATGTCCGAGGTACATCATGCAACTCAAAGTAAGTTGATCAAATGATTGAAACCGGGGATCGATGAGATTTTAAAAAAAAAAACAATGAATACATGGAAGTAATTAAACCTATCATACTATGCAAGTAATAAGTAATTGAAATTGAGTTCAATGAAAAGGGCTAACTCTCTCATTGTGCTAAATTAATATTTGAGTTTTAAAAGATGTGCTCAACTTCTAAGTAAGCAAAATCTCTAAAAAGTTAATAATACCTCCTGTCCTTATAGTAATACAATTAGATAACTAATTTAATGATATTAAAAAAATTAGTTAAGTTAGTTATTTGTCACAAATATATGTTGATTTCTCTAAACTACTCTTCTGGTCCTAAATATAAAACCACTTTGCAATGTAAATTACATTGCAAAGTGGTCTTATATTTAGGACCAGAGAAGTATTATCTCTAATCTTGTGTATTAAAATACTCTTTAATAGGAATCTTTCATAATCAATATGAATATTTTGAGAAGAATGCAAGACAAAGCAAGTTGAATTTTTATATTTAAGACTAAATCTAACTCATAACTAGTGACTAGAGGTAGTAGTTAAGAACATGTTAATTCTAATGCAGAATATTTTTACTATTCGGATTAAGAAAGGGAAAGGAAGAAAGAGTTAGTACAGGTTAATTGCTTTGTTCCTTCATCCTTCTGAAGGCTACCAAAACATTGAAATATAAATAACAATTGCAAAGTTATTAATTATAATTATATTTGAGAAAGATTATATGAAGCAAAAGATAAAGTATAGCATTTATATCAATAAATACATACTTCCACATTAGGTTATAACCAATTTGACGTTAAAATTAATATTAATTATTGTAAGTTCTGCGCATTTATGAACAATAAGTTATATTATGGATAAAACTTAGATCCCTTTGCTTATATTTATTAGATCCCATTCTCTAATTAAATCTCGTCATGTATACTTTTCTTAATAACAAAGTTTGGATAGGTAACATTTTAAAACTCTATTAGACTGTTATTAATAATAAAAGTCCTTACATTTATATACTCCTCTGGTTCTTAATATATGACCTAATTATTAAGTTAATTTTGACCATAAATATAAGATCTATTTCTTATACTTATCAATTTTTTTCTAAATTACTATTATTGATGCTCTCTCAATTATAATCAATTAGAAGAGGGAGAGGGGATGATTATAATCTTTTAAGAAAAACATGCTATATTTTTTATAATTAACTAACTTACCTAATTTCATTAATATAATCAAATTAGTTAAATAGATCTTATATTAATGACAGGAGGAGTATTATTTAGTACGTATGATTTATAAATAATATAACTTAATAATATTTTTAAATTATATATATTAATAAATTGATTAATATCAATGGATATATATATTTAAATTCATATTTTTGTCGAGCAAGTCACAACTAATGTCACACTTCAGCCTGCAAACATTTTAGTGTTCGCCAACTCAAAAAAAAAAAATCATATTCTTATTTATCAGTGAGTCCATCACATAATGTAATCTTATATAAATATATATATATATATATAAAACATAAAGATTCTACAATAAATCGTTTTACTTATAAATACTTTTATTTTTTTATACATTTTATATCTATAAAATAATAAAAAAAGATTAATGAAATGTGTAATATGGAATTATGGATTTGCAATCTGAAAATGGTTTAGAACAGTGAGATTAACTCGTTGGCCACAAAAAAAAAAAAAAACAGTTAGATTAACATTGAGGGTTTGATCTTCCCACTTATTTACAATATTGCCATCCCCACAGAGCGCTCAAAAGCAGCCAACCCATGGTCTTCGCTTTTCACTTGGTCAGCACATATTCCTTCTTGCTGCTTCCCCGCCCAATAAAGCTAAAATTACAATATGGTCCATAAATTTATGTTTTCCCCAAATAAATCAAAGATGTTCGTATAGTAATTTGTAGCACTAATTAATTCAGACTCAAGTGAATAGAAATTATAAAATTGATACCAAATTATTATTAAAATTGAAGAATTTATTATTTAAATTTTGTAAAAGTAAAAATTTGATCTTCTAACTTCATACAAAATTTTAATTTAATCTTTTAATTTTATAAAATATCATTTTAGTTTTTTAATTTTAACACCATTAGTCTTAAATGATAATATTTTGTGTCAATCATTATTGCTTTTAAACAATAAACTTAGTATATTGGTATTTAAAATATCTTTTTAACGTGTCAAATTTCAATGTCAACATTTTTTTATGATATTAAGGTTAAATCATTGAAAAAGACACTTTATAAAATTAAGAAGAAGAAAAAAACTTAACTTTTCATCACTTCCCAATTTCCCGTGCCTGTTTACCCTTTCTCAAATGTTCCCTTTTTATTTTAAATTTATATTATTTTTTAATTTAATTTTTTTTTTTCCATGCCAACCAAACTTAAGAATGATCATAATTTAGTAAAGGAAAATAGTTATGCTACCACATTTCATTTTTCTGAATATAAGATTCAGCAAAACATTTGGGCCCTTGTATGTCATTTCCTCCACAAACAGATATCCAAGGAACCATCCCATGAAGCAGCTGGAAACAAAAAGGACTCCCGGCTTCGTGAATTTTAATGTTACGGTTTATAGCCCTGACAATTCATTTAATGTCCATTAACTCCCCTTTTAAAATTCACTCTTCTCAAAGTTTCTCATTGATCATCATTTTATCATTGGCATTTCTTTTTGCAGCTTACTTCAAATTAAATAATATTATAAATTAATCATGCTACAGTAATAATTTAAAATCAAATAATAATATTTTACCTAATATTTATGTAACATGTTAATTCAGTTGGTAATTAAGAATTATTAAAATTTTTAATTATTATACTAGCTACTATGTGACTTGTGGTGTATTGCCTAACTTTGAACTATATGTTATGGTACTAAAGTTGGCATCCGACAAAATTTTTTAGATATTATAAATTTTCAGGAAATATGTTAGATTCAATAGTTCGATGATGGAAACAATTCATTAGTTCATTTTTTTTTTTTACATTTCATGTCATATGTGTCTTTAGTATTTCTCATTGAATTGTAATATATCTTGTAGCATTTTTATTTTATTATTTATATACAAATAAGTTTTGGTTACAGAGCAATAATATCATAATTTTGAAAGTATCGTATATTTTATAAATATTAAACATTATTTCAAATATTAATAATTATAAGAGACTCCTTTGCTTATAAAATTAATAAATATAATCAATAATTTATAGTAAAATATAAACAAGGGGAACAATCAATTTATATTTAACTATAATTGAATAATATACGTATTATAACTAGTTAGCAGAATGGTTGACTTTACTAAATCATGAATTCCAAAGTATTAATGAATCAAAATTTTCAAATAATTCATTCATTTGTATTTATGAAATAATTCATCCGATCCTAAATATAGAATTTAGTTTATAATACAGTTTGTATTATAAACTAGATATTATATTTAAGACCGGAGGTAATATATATTAAACTTATATTAGATTAGTTACGTATAGGAATTGACAGGTGAAGATTTGACACTTTGATAAATATAACTTTGTTTTCGCAAATAATTTAGTAAAGTCGTCTCATTTTATGGAAGTAAACATTTGCATTCTCACCAGCCTCCACCTTTTATTCATGAAATGGATATTGACTAAGGGGTTTGGTTTGTAATCTTGAAAGTTTTTCTCCCCCTCTTTTTATTGCAATAGAGTAAAAAGTACGTATTAAACATTAATATTTTGTTTAATTTGTTTTGTTACAATGAACTGAATTTGCCGATATGGGGGATTTACACTGTTTGACTTGGTATTAAAACACTGACAAAAAAGAAAAAGAAAACTTAGTTTCAAATTTTTGAATTTCGAACAATTTGAATTTTAAATGATTGAGTTTATCTGGATTTGGTTTGTTTATAACGGTCAAGAGAAAAATAACAAAAATTTATTGAATAAACAAAAATTTATTGAATTTCAAATGATTCTTATACCTAAGAAAATTTCTGTAGTTCCACAATTCATAAAAAATTACAATTACTAATATAAAATTAAAAATAGTCAAATTAATGACCTTTAGATTTTTGGAATTATTATGAAACACATAAATATGAACAATGTAAATATTTAAAAAAAAAAATACAGTTGAGGCCCCAGAATTTTTTTTCAATTTTAAATATTTGATATAGTTTTAAAAATTAAATTTTGTATTATTGAATATAAATATTTGAAAATTATATATTCTTTCCTCTGTATCCTCCTAGGATACTCTGGCCGTCCCTGCATTCCTGTGAAGGATAAAACAGTCCCTCCATTTATTAGACAAAAAGTGAATTAAAAGAGAATGCTTCCCTCCTTTACTAGGTTCCCACATAAAGCCTTGAAATTTCCCAGCTTCCTTCGAATGACCCCACTCGTGATATTGTGAATTATGGCGCCTTTGGCTTCCATGATAGTCAATAAGGAATGAAATGGAAGATCTTCGGGGGGATTTGTCATTTTACATTCTGTTTCGAAGAGAGAAAACAAGTTTATTGGCCACATAAGAGGGAGTTACCCAGAAGCTCCGAGCTTATGCGTACACACACACACACGTATATATTCATTTCCTTATTTATTCATTTTCATGCTTTTCTTTGCTTACTTTATATCTGCACTTTACTTTGTTCTGAATTCCTTTCCTTCCACCTTTTTTCCTCCTTCTTCTCTGCTATTACTATTATTTTTTTGTCTCTCTGTTTCTCTTCTTGTGTGTGCGCTTTGTTAGAAGCTTCAGCTTTCAACAATGGCAGACAATATCCATGCACCCATGGATCAGCTTCAGGACCTTGAGTACTGCATAGACTCAAATCCTCCGTGGGGTACGCCTCGCTCTTTCTCTTTCTATAATCTCATTTGGGTTTTGTTTGTTTCGGTTTCCACGCTTAAAGAAATGTGCTTTGTGGGTCTCTCTCCCTCTGTTGTTTTGGCGTCTATTGCCCTACTCATTATTACTTCCATTTTCTATTGCTTCTTATCTTCCTTTCATAATCATGTGCGCCCTTAAAAACAAGAGCTTTTTAAATATTGATTTGACTGCAAAGTTGCAGTCAGTTTTCCCCCACAAAACAGAGGATGGAAAGCTTGTCATTTTCTAAAGTATGAGGACTGAACTTTTTTCTTAGCATTACAGACATTTCGTAATTGGAGGGAAAATGCCGCTATTTGTTTTGAGTTTTCTGAGTAACTAAAGAAGTGTAGAAACATGCTTTCACTGTCCTTTTTGGTGTGTTGATTAAAAGTTCAAATTTTTATGTTTCTCTCTGTTTGCTCTCTGAGGGTAATTTTCTTTATACTTCTGCGAACAAATTTACACTTTGCATTCTGGCGTTATAATTGGGCATTTCGAGCTTCCCAGTACTTCATTATCATGTTTACTTAGCTATGGAAGATTAATAACCATGCGTCGCAAATGAGGGCATCAATAACGGCATCATGTCACGCTAAGTTACCCTTTCACCCTGTCAAGGTTGAGCAATTTTCTCCTTCTAGCTAGTTCTGGTGAATGATTAATTGATTACTGAAGAGATTAAAGTGGCCCCACATATTTATTTAAGACTAATCCTTTATTTATTTAACCTTTTTCTATTGGTAACCCTTGCATCAGTTGATGTTCTATCTACAATAGCTAAGTCAATATTATTTATTTGTTTTTGCTGTATCCTAGTCCTACGGTGAAATTATTTTGAATTCAAATCATCTTCTATAGTTAAAAGGTTTAAACTACTGGGCTATCTGGAATTGAGAAATGTAGCCATAGCATTAAAAAGGACAGAAATAGTTATTGACTTTATTTTTCAGACTTTGGACTAACTACTTTGTTGACTTATAAGAGGTGGAGAAATTTTAGGAAGACTCAATCATGTGCTTCTTGAGTTATGAAAATTATGCACTTGTTATATTTTTAGTGAACCTGATAATGAATGCCCGAAACCTCTATCAACATTTTTTTGTTCTTTTGTTTATTTTTTCAAATTTTACTGGACAACATTCAGTTTTCTCTAGATTCCTAGCCGCATGAAATACAGATGGGAACTTCATGAAGGTCCCTTCCGTTTCTTTACCATGGAAAACGGGCTAGCATAATGTTAATCTGTATCGTACAAAATTTAGTGATAGTCAAAGTTTGTAAAATGGTAACTATGAGAAAATTGCCATTAAGATTCTGAAAATTTTTGCTTATATCACATATCCTATTGGCGTGTACATAAAGATTCGCTTGGATGTTTCTCTATAAGTGACTGAGGTCTAGTTATGTTGCATCAAAAAACAATTGTCCAACTCTAGTCTTCTGTTGTCATTTAAGCATATGAATGTAAGTTGTCTGATATATTGCCTGTGCAAGTCAGATAATAAAAGAATGATATTCTATAATCTGCTGCTGACTTTCTTCAAGCTTGGGAGATATTACAAGTCCTGGCTGCATTACCATGTGGCCATGTTAAGCATGTTTCAACTAAGCTATAATGTGTTCTATTGTGTGCGGGTGAGAAAAGAATAGAGAGAGAGTGGGAAAGAAGGAGGGAGGATTCTGTTACACCCTCCAAATCTTGATATCTGAAAAGTTCTAACTTTCTTAACTTTA
Source organism: Neltuma alba (assembly GCF_004799145.2). Classification (NCBI taxonomy): domain Eukaryota; kingdom Viridiplantae; phylum Streptophyta; class Magnoliopsida; order Fabales; family Fabaceae; genus Neltuma; species Neltuma alba. Next base: position 291,982 of record NW_021637771.1, read on the forward strand.
AACAAATATATGATCTAAGTTAGAGTATAGGACGTCCAATATTTAGAGAGTGAAGGATACATGTTTTGTATAGTTAGATGCTTGTTTACATTCTGTTCTTTTTTCATTAAATTTTTGCCCTTTTCCTGCTCATAGTGATTGTCCTTTTTTGCAGTGGAAACTATCTTATTAGGATTTCAAAATTACATACTGGTGCTGGGGACAAGTGTGATGATACCTTCATTGCTCGTTCCAGCCATAGGAGGAAGTGATGTAAGCTGAATTTCTGCTGCCTTGTGTTCTTTCATCTTTTCAACTTCCTTCACTATTGGCTCACATGTTCATGTATGGTTGCAAAGCCTTTTATTCATGATTCACTAAAGACCATGTAGGAATGGTATAACAGTTTGTTTATGCTTTTTATCTCTTAAGTATCTACATTTAGTTTTACCATGCTTGCGCTGATCTCTTGTGCCAATTCCCATTCTAATTTTCAACTTGACAAAACTTCACAGAATTCTTTTTAACTATATAGGGTTAAATTTTGGCCAAGATGATCTTGTCAGGTTCTGTTAATATGGTGTACAAAGCATTTAGTGATTTGCTTGCTCATACAACCAGGGTGACAAAGCAAGAGTGATACAGACTTTACTCTTTGTAACCGGCATTAACACACTTCTCCAATCACTTTTCGGAACCAGATTGCCTGCAGTTGTTGGAGGATCTTATGCCTATTTAATTCCAGTCGGTTATATTATCACCGACTCTTCATTGCATCGAATTAATGATAATCATGAAGTAAGTTTCCTTCACACATCTCATCGTAATGCATCAGCTTTAACAATGATTTTCTTTTCTTTCTTGCCATCTGATAATTGACTGAGGTTCTTCCCTTGTCATTGGCAGAGATTTATACAGTCAATGCGAGCTATACAAGGAGCTTTAATTGTAGCCTCAAGTATTCAGATAATCCTGGGATACAGCCAAGTTTGGGGACTAATTTCAAGGTACACAAGTTGCATCTGAAAATGTTGATTAAATGAAAATTACAAAAATAATATATCTAAGCATTTACTGAAATATGGTTTCCCCACCTAGTGAAATAAGGATTGTTGTTGTTGTTAGTGTTGTTGTTGTTGTTGTTGATTTACTGAAACATGGTTTATGGATCTTCTCCCTAGATTTTTCAGTCCTCTTAACATGGCACCTGTAGTTGGATTGCTTGGATTAGGACTCTTTCAACGAGGATTTCCTGCGGTATGTGTTGCTATGAGCAGCTTTATATGTTATACATTTGGAAAACCTTAGCCTTCTCAAGAAGAAAATGACAAGGGAAATTATGTGACCATACCATGTCAATTATAAAAGGACTTCTACTCTACAATCTGAATGTTGCTAAACAGTGTAGCATCTAAAAAGCATTCCTTGAATAGCTGAATGCAACCTCTGAAGTTGATTCCTGTTTCAAGTAACTACATTTTTTTTTCCTGAAGCTTAGAGTTGGACCTCTGCTTCTATCTTTGCTTATTTGAAGGCTTAGTCTAAATTCTATCATTTTAGATTTCTGAATAGTACTTGATTTGACCTCTAAATAACCATATTAATGAATCTTCTTTTAGAAGGCTATTTTAACTCACTGAGCTATCTAATGCTAGATTGAAACCTTATTTGCATAATTGCATACCATCTAAGTTTAATGGCTCATTTGGTATGCAGAATATTAGGGATAGAAAGTAAAATAGAATAACAATAGAGAAAAGAATCTTACTTATATGCCTGAAAAAAAAAGGATGGTAATGTTGAGTGATCATATGAGGAACATAATAGATGCCATGTATTTGTTTGTTTGTTTTGTTTTTTTTTGTTTTGGTTTTTTTTAATTGGAAAGGGAATGCTTTTCTTTATGATATAATATGGGCCCTAAGAGTACTCAATCATTTGATTATCTATTTCAGTTGGGAAACTGTATAGAAATTGGCCTGCCAATGCTCTTGTTAGTGATTGGATTATCACAAGTAAGTGGAAAATCACTAATAAAACATGGTGCTTCAAGCCATCACATTATTCAAATCTTCCTTCGGACGAAACTAATTCTATCTAATTTGCAGTATTTTAAGCATGTGAGACCATTTAGAGATACCCCTATATTTGAAAGATTTCCAGTGTTGATTTGCATTGCCATTATTTGGATCTATGCTATTATATTGACTGCAAGTGGAGCTTACCGGCATAAACTTGCTAGAACACAGCATTTTTGTCGTACAGACAGAGCAAACCTGATATCTACAGCCCCATGGTACATCTTTTTGTTCGATTCTTCTTAAATTTTGAACCACTTAGTTGCTGAGGTCTAAGGATTCTTTCAATGCTAATAATAGGTTCATGTTCCCGTACCCACTCCAATGGGGCCCACCGACCTTTTCTGCTGGTCATGCATTTGCTACAATGTCTGCAGTTATTGTCTCAATGGTTGAGGTAACCATTTATTATCCTAATCATGTCATTTACCATTACCACTGTTATTTTCACTATTCTGGCAAAGAGAATGATGTTCTTTTTCTGATGCAACATAGCATGCCTAAGTTATGTTTAACCAAATGCAAACACACGCGAGAAAACATTAAGTGATAAAAGCTGTTGGACCAAAAACCCTAGGCTTTTAAATATTTGTGGTACATATATTTTATGTCTTGTTCAAATGGTTTGGAAATAACTTTCCATGGTCTTGAGAAATTAGTATAACCACACACCAGCTGCTCCCATTGTGTTCAGTTATTTCTGTTGACTATTTCTGTAACTACGATATTTACACTCTAAAATTGTTCAAGGGGCTGAAGATATTTTTCTCAACTCATTTATTTGGTAGTAATTAGACAAAGGGATTTTTCTTCCCTGTTCTGCAATGGCTATTATATCTTTATAATCATTATTCAATGTTCATTTTTATTACTTTTTCAAAGTAAGAGAATGATGTTTAATTTTTACCCTCAAAATCATTTTTTTATTATTTTCCGATCCATTCATTTTTCAACGTGCATACCAAATGATAAAAGGAAAAATTTAGAATAATCATAATGTTGGCCTCTTTACGATTTTGGGGAATTTTGCAATGGTGTTCTGATAAAGAATTTCTCATTGCAGTCAACTGCTGGATATAAGGCAGCATCCCGGTTGGCAATTGCAACTCCACCTCCTGCTTATGTTCTGAGTCGAGGCATTGGCTGGCAGGTAAGTCACTACTTACCACAAATCAGTTATTGATAAAGTGCGGCCTGTGGTCATACTGATTGTTAAATTTTGATTATATTGATTTGTTGGTCCTGTTACTTCAATTGCAAGAAATGCATAATAACATTATTACAGATCTGATACTTGATGTGTATGAAAGCTGATCCTATTAATTTTGCACAGGGCATTGGTGTCTTGCTCGGTGGTCTTTATGGAACAGGGACAGGTTCTACCGTTTCAGTGTAAGTGACACCCTTTCGTGAGATGTTACTGCAAAGTTACTTGCATATGGTCTCTCTAATATTTGAATATTAGTTTTATGACCATCTTTATTATGCATTCCAGAGAAAATGTGGGTCTTCTTGGACTAACCCGAGTTGGAAGTCGAAGGGTTGTTCAGATTTCTGCTGGTTTCATGATATTCTTCTCCATGTTAGGTTTGTATGGTTCTTTCAAAACATTAGTCTGCACCACTGATACAACAGAAATGAGGCTCTGATGTTTTATTTCTTTTTCATGTTGTGTATTTTAATTGGGGAAAATGAAAATACATCTCTTCATCTCTTTGTAATTTATGAACACCATCAACTTTGAAATGATATATTTCCAACTTTAACATTTAAAACCTTTTGTTTATTACTTGGTTACAGAATATGACATCTCATACCCTTTATCCTGCCACATGAACTGCCCCTATTAGTTTAAACGTAAACAAGAGTGCAAGAGTGATTGGTCTCCTTGCCTTAAAAATGTATTAAAAAAGAGATATTATTGAGTTTAACAAAGATATAAAAAGCATCCTTTCCATCTTTATCTTTCCTCCTCAATACCAAACGGGGCCTAAATCCCAAAGTTTCCAGTAGAACTGTTTGCAAATGACTTAAAGGGTTGCATCCACATTTTCCTATGTTTTCTGATGTTCTAAGCTTAGTAAGTTAGTTGTTTTCTGTTATGATGATAGAGTAGAAATTAGAGTAGGAAGATAGTTTCATTTACACTAGCTAAAGTATTATTCTATTTGTTTCTGCAGGGAAGTTTGGGGCTGTCTTTGCATCTATTCCGTTCCCAATATTCACTGCACTGTACTGCATTCTCTTCGGTCTCGTAGGTACACAAGCAATTAGTTCAATTGAATTTTTATTTCCATAGTTAACTTTGGCTCCTCCATTCACAGTTACTTGTTTTTGTTCCTTTAGCTTCAGTTGGAATATCATTTCTTCAGTTCACAAACATGAACTCCATGAGAAACCTAATCATCACTGGGCTATCATTGTTCCTTGGAATTTCTATTCCTCAATTTTTCAATGATTACTGGAGTCCTCCACATCATGGCCTTGTTCATACCAATGCTGGATGGGTGAGTTTTCGTTTAGTGGCATAATTAGCTATTACGCAAAATTTGATTGAGAAGAGTAGTGATCAAAGTGTATAATAGATATTACACTAGTTTTATGTGCAAGCAAAATAAAATCTCGTCCCAGAAATGCTGAACCAAACAGTTAAAGTTAAATAAATTACAGTTCCTTCTTTGTGGTTTGACTCAAAATTAAAATGGTTTAGAATATTTTCTATTAATTTAGAACTAGTTTCAAGCCCTTTGATGGGATTAAGTGGAAAGTTGTCTTAAAAGGCTGAGATTATTGATTAAGACATAAGCAAACCATCCCTACCTTGTTGCTGAAATTTTTGAACATCAAGAACTCATTTTTATGTGTGACAATGTGTCATCTTTGTAGCTCAATGCACTCATAAACACCATATTCTCATCGCCGGCCGTAGTGGCTTTGATTGTGGCAGTGTTCCTTGACAACACGCTCGAGGTTGAAAAGTCAAAGAAAGATAGAGGGATGACATGGTGGGCAAAGTTCAGAAAGTTTAAAGGAGATAGCAGAAATGAAGAATTCTATACTTTGCCATTCAATCTTAACAGGTTCTTCCCACCTACTTGATATTCATGAGAATGAGAAGCACAGATACATAAATCTTTAAGTCATGGCAAATATGATGAGTAATATTCTTTCTTCACAATCATCCTTTGATTTTTTTAACTTGGTCCCAGTTAGGATTATAAAGCATTTGGATTCATGCTCTGTAGATTCAATAAAGAGAATATTTATGTTTCTAGCTTTAGTACCTTCTCAAAAACTCTCAAGACTATTTCTAATTTGTAGTTACATTCTTTTATGGAATTTCAAATGTATCAATCCATGAATGTAAAGAATCCTAATTTCTTATATATGTTTGCTAAAGTATGCTTTATTAGATGAGTAAAAAAGGGCGAAAACAAAGACCTATCAGCAAGACTTCGGTTTATAATAAGTGGACTATGAATGATATTTTTATTTTTAAATTAAACACAAGGGAGCTTTGTCATATTCTTTTTGTAGTTATCACTTATCACTGTTCCTTGTAGAGGCCAGATATAATTTAATTCTTTTTTTTTATAACATAAATTCTATTTGATGATGGATTAATATTATTATCCCTTTAATGACGTTCTCTCTTAAAAATTGTTTTAATTTTTATACAAAATGGAGGCAACTCTTAAAATTTTTTTTAGTTATTTACAGTTGTCAAATTCATGGATTGTATTATAAAGTTTCACTTGAAATGCTTTATACACATTAACATTACTTTATCCTTTTGATTATGAAGCAAGTGTGGAGAGGTTATGGGTGAGACCTTTAAAACTTATTCGTCTACAATTTAAAAGTATGTTATCTTTTTTCCTATTTGAAAAACCTTTTTTGTGATGATTTTTTTTTTTCAATATAAATGGATATACAAGATTGTTTTTTTTATAAAATAATAACAACTATATTGCGAGATTGAAATAAAGAATAACATAAGAAATCATTGATACAATATTTGAAATAAAATAAGTTGTGCACACAAGGGCCACACAATTATTGTATTTTGTGTGCAATCTTGAATGTAGTTACATAGTTTCAACAGACTCAAATAAAATACAACTTCAAAGTAATTGTATGTCTAAATTTTTAAGCTTCTTTTTTTTTTAAAAAAAAAGTTTTTGTGAAATTTTCAACACACTGATACAAATCCAACATATTTTCACACACAACTTAGTAAAACACAAATGCAGATAAAGAAACCATTGGAAGATCCAAAGCTCATCATCAGCCCTTCATTATCTCACTTTCCAATTTGATCTCCAAGGCTGACCAAAAAAAAAAATTAATTAGCAGCTTAATCAAAATGGAACATATAGACAAAATAAAAATTAATAACCTTGTTTATTCTTCACAATCTTCGAGACGGTCCTTAGATAATGTGTATTAAATTAGAGCTAACTATTTATAATGATGAGAAATAATGTACTAAGAATGTGTAAATGGTGGAAATTAATTATTTTTGAGTTCCATATAATTATTCAACTTCTAATATTACCATAACATGTCACTTATTTAATACGAGTACATTATTATGATTTTGATATGACGAAAAATTTTGGGAGTGATTGCAATTTCTGATTAAAAAAAATTAGAGCGATGTATGTGTGGTTGTTAAGATAGAATTTTTTTTTTCTCGTAATAAAAGACCTTTTTTTTCCATATAAAATAGAAATTGTAATGCACAAAATTATTTCATTGATTAAATATGATAATAGTTTGAAAGAAAAAGTGTAGCTACGAACCTGATGATGAGGGCTTGTCTTCTAATGGGATTTTTGAGATTTTTGATATGTTTGGACAATGTTCTATTGCTATAGTACCAGAAAGGAGGTTGAATTCATAACCTTCATAAATCTCTCTCAACTTTGGCAACTTCCCGAGATCCAAATCATTCAGTTTAGGAAACAGCCTTTGATGATGAGCAGCTACTTCACCTTCATAAGCTTCAACAACCCTCTCCAGTTGAGAGCAATTCCTTATAGTTATTTTCTCCAATGAAGGACAATGAGATGCCAGAGAATATGAGAACACCCTTCTCACTTTGTGGCAATCAGATATACAAATGGTCCCTAGTTTGGGGAAGCAAACAGTGGAAGTAGTAGAAGATTCTTAAGTGACTCTTCACAAAATATTCCCTCCCATTCATTGCATCCTCTTACTTCAAGTCTCCTCAACTCTGGAAGGCTTGTGACAATAGCAAGAGTGAACGTATTTCTTAATCTTGGGCATTCCAACAGTTTAATGCTTTCAAGTCTATGGAAGCTCAAAATTTGTATGGGATCTTTCCAAATATATTCTAATTCCGGTAGATTTTCTAACTTCATGGAACACAATTCTGACTTCACCACCCTCACTGTGTCATTGTCATGTTTCTGTGAAGTAAATATATTCAATGATTAGATGAAAATTCAACATATGGACTATGTATACACACACATGAACCACATAAATTTAATGGCACTGTAACATTAAAAAGTAAACCCCATTCATTTCACATATTTATAAAACTGTAATAAGATAAGCTCAGTAAGATGAATTTTATCAAGTTAGACTTTTCTTATACATATTATTGATGGTCCAATGTGAAATATATATAGACACACACACGTACACAATGTATGATGTATAAATATGCATCGACGTTGATTTATTTCAAATCAAACAGTCTTGGACAAGTCATACTTTCCATGATAAAGAACCGCTCACAAAAACAAAAAATGATTCCGCAACCAAGCATTAATGGGAACATTGCTAATACTTCAAGTAATTTCCAGCATGATTTCATGACGAGAAGACTGCTTCATAGACGCAAAATATTAAATAAAATTTGAAATGATTATTGCTTTTCATTAGAATATAGTCTTGCTACTCGTATATATCGTTTCATAGTAAACACAAATTTTCAAATAAATTTAAAAAGTAAACAAGAGGAAAGGAAAATAGGTCCTGTAAAAAGAATTTTCTCACGTCCAAAGAAAATGAGAAAATATTTCCACTGATTCATTCTTAACAAAAACAACCATGAACAAGTACTTTCTGTAATAACAAAGAAGTTATTTCTCCACGAAGCTATAAAACGAAAAATATAAAGTGTTATGTTTGATAAATAATTTAAAAGACATTTATCAATTTTATCCATAAAAAATCACAAATAAAAAAAGAAATAGTGAGAGAAAACACTCACGTGAGGGAAGATCTCTCTCAATTTCGGCAATGACCACAAGCGTAAGTGCTTCAGTTTGAGAAGTGGTAGCCGATCCCCATATGATGCTTCTTCAGCAAGCCTCTCAGGTTCAGAACAATTTCGGATCAAAGGTTGCTGAGAGATTAAAGCATGCTAGTTAGTTTCGTACAAAAGCTGAAAGGAAAACATACAAATTTTAATAGCAATAAAAGATGCACACTGACAAAGACCTTTTTAGCGTCCACAGAAAATTTAACAAATATTGTGTATATATACATAATTTGTAGATATTATATCAGCTCCAACTTATTCTAAATGAAATACAATTCCATATAATTATTTGCTTGACAAATAAAAAATAAAAAATAAAAAATGTTGTTTGGAAAAATAAAATTAATTATTTGACAAAAAAATTAAAATGAACTAAAGAGATTAAATTTTTTATCAAATTCATATGTGGAAAGATAAATTAAAAAAATGCAGCTTGCAAATAATATTTTGTAGTACTGAAAAAAGAAAAAGAAAAATTTGAGCAGTTTAATCTTTAGTATTATAATGTAAATGCTAAATAGAAATTCTATGAAAAAGAGGTAGGTGAGCGAAAGAAAAATTTTATCAAAATGTTTGAAATCTCTAGTGAGAACTTCTCTAGACACTAATTTATATTATGCTGGCCATTATAAGTATTTTCCGAATTGATCATTTAATGGCAAAATAAAAATAATGTACTTTTAAAATTGTGTTAACATAATCTCAACATGCGTTTTACCAGACTCAATCAATTTTTATAGTAACATGGAAAATGTGTGACTGGCAAATGTTGTATATACTTTTTACTACATAATTATGTTAATTCTCTATTATAACAACTATATCACATTTAATAAATAACATATATATATATATCTTTTTTTAACAAGAAGGACAGATATTAAATATTTCTTGACCGACAAGAATTATTTGAACAAAAATACTAATGTTAACTTAATTTTTAGCAGAAAAAGAAAGAGCCACAAAAAGGAATTTTCTCACATCAAAAAGAAAAGAAAAGCATGGCAAAAAAAATTTGAAAGGGAAAAATATTTCTCTTAAAGTATGTGTAGTTTTTATATAATGCATCAACACTAATTTATTTTTGAATAAAAATAACTTTGAAGAAGCACTTCCCACAATGAATACGAAAATGTAAAATGTTACTGCATCTGACAAATAAAAGTTGTTATTTGAAAAAAAGAAAAAGGAAATAATATTTTATTATTATGAAAATAAGGAAAACTCAGAAAATAGTTTCATCGTGCAGCCTGAATATATAGCCAAGAAAATTTAATAATAAAAAGAGGTTTATACAGGTATAATAAAGTGAAGTCAAAAATAAAATAATTACTGTAGAAGTTATGTTTAATGATTATACAAATATATATTATACGATAGCAAACAAAAAATTTTCAAATAAAAGGGAGATGTAAATTGAACATGGCTACTTTAGCAAATGCGTCAACATATATATATATGGATTATTATTATTTCTAATATGCAATGATTCAAGAGAGACATTGCGGATTTGCTGGTAAAAAAAAAAAGAGAGAGAGAGACATTGCGGATGAGACTGACCTGTGGATGATCTTGCATATCATGAAGTAGTGGATCCCCATGTGCAGCTTCTTCACCAATAGCCCCTCTAATTCAGAGCAATTGGCTATGAATATAAACTCTAGCGAAGGACAATGAGATGCCAGAGAATAAGATAACAACCATCTCACTCTGTTGCAACTGCCTATCAAAATCTTCGTAAGTTTGGGGAAGCAAATATTAGAAGAAGAGAGGTTTTTGAGTGATTCTTCACAAAATATTCCCTCCCATTCCCCGCAATAATATACTTCAAGTGTTCTCAACTCTGGAAGGCTTGCAACAATAGCTAGAGTGAAGATACTTTTTAATTTTGGGCAGTTCCACAACAAAACATTTTCAAGTCTACGGAGGCTCACAATTTGGGTGGGGCCCTTCCAAATATATTCCAATTCTGGTAGATCATCTAATTTTAATTCACTCATCTCTGAATCCAGCTTTAGAGGTTCTTGGGCTTTAATAGATTCTTCATCATCTTCTACTCTTCCTCTGACTTGGATTTCCAATATACCTTTCTTTTTTCCGCTCCTTTTAATTTGTAGACTTTTCAACCTGAGAAAAAGGATCAAGGATTGCTCATTTTGCAACTGATTGAATCTTTTTGCTGTAACGCCCACATAAGCACTGTCAGTTTCCTTTCCCTGTAAATGTATTAAAATTAAAATTATGAAATGGACTGATTACAACAACTTGCTTTTTTTTTTTTAAATAACAAAAGCAACCTTACATCAAGCCCCCACGATCGCGCATGGCTGTGCAAAAACAACTTGCTTTTTACTCTAACTAGACTGGAGATTAAACCCAGTAAGTTTCTTATATTATATATTAATTATTGCCAACTATTGCTAGTAAATAATCCTTTTTAACAACTGGGCAAATATATATAGTAACAATCAGGACTTTTTTTATTACCAAAACTTGAAATGAAAATATAAAAATTTTAATAGCAGTAAAAGAGGCACGGTAAGAGAGATCTTTTTAAATATCAAAAGAAAATTTAAGAAAAACATTTATCTTAAAGTGTGGTATCCTAAATAATTATTTTATTGACAAAAATATAAAACAAAGAATTTAAAGTGCTGTTCGGAAGAATGAGATCAATTTTTTGATAATAAATCAAAATGAACAAAACATTTTAAAGCTTTTATCAGATTCGTGTGTTGAAAGAAATAACAAAGACAATTTGTAAATAATTTTTGTAATACTCGAAAAAGAAAAAAAAAATTAACAAAGACAATTTGTAAATAATTCTTGTAATACTCGAAAAAGAAAAAGAAAAATATAAGTTGTAGCGTATTATGGTTACAAAACATAATTAGTATTTAAATCTAAAAAATTAATCTTTTAGTCCCTATAGTTTTAATTTAATATAAAATTTGGCACCGGACTTTTATTTATTATTGCTACTCAGTCCTTAATCTTCCCTTTTAATCTTTAGTATGTAACATAAATGTTAAACAACAATATTTATGTCAAGTTCTTATATCCATTATGCAAAATTCTCCAACAATGTATGATCATGTATGTATCCTATATCATTTCATTTCATGCAAACTAAATTTCATACTGAGAACCAGCAGCAGTACAAAGATATAGAATTTCATGATACAAACATTGTTATATAGTTAAAGGCCTTTAAATAAAGAAAGAAACGACACTAATTTATAATATATTAGCTTCTTTAATTACTTTCCACAATTAATATATAGATGGTGATAGAAATTGTGACTTGCAAACCTCTTTTATGATAACAAACAACACTTGACTTTCATTTTGAAATTGATTTCACGTATTTTTTAAATGGTGATAACTAACATACTCTGAACATGTCTAACAAACGAATATTCTATATATTTTTTGCTACATGATTACATTCAACCTCTGTTATAACATTTAATTAATGATATATATATATATATATATAAAAGTAGACATATTATATATTGCTTGACCAACACAGAGATTTATTTGACCAAAAATTGAAATATAAACATACAATTGTTTAAGACCAAGAGAGGCACCGTCAAAAAGTGTTTTTTCACATCCACAAAAAAGCATGGCAGAAAAATCCAAACAAAGAAAGAAAGAACATTTTACATATGGAAAATGCATCAATGCCAATTTATTATACATAGAACAACTTTGAATAAGTACTTCCCACGATAAATACTTGATGCCAAAAGACAATTAATAAGAATTAATATGAAAAATATAAAGCTTGAAGAAGCAATAGTATTTTATTACCTTGAAAATACAGAAAAACCCAAAAAGTAGTTTTATCGTGTAGCCTAAATAAGGAACTCATAAAACTTCATAATGAAAAGAGGCTTATATGGTTACAATGAACTCAAGTAAAAAATAAAATGACTATCATCTCTTTCTAAGAATATTTTTAAAACATAAATATATCTTTAAATTAAAAAGAAAGTAGAGGTAGAATAAACAAAAAGAAAAATAACATGACTATTGTTGGTTATTGAGAATATATATTTTTTATGCTTATATATATTGTTCGATCATAAGCACAGATTTTTCAAATTAAACGAAGAAAAGGAATATCTTCAATTTGTTCTCGGAAAAAAAAAAGGTAGGGTGAGCAAAAAGAAAAAATCACCTACAACTGAAATTATTAGCAGTTGCATGATCCTAGTTTTGTTTTCAGCACAGGAGTTAAAATAAACAGGCATTGATTTCACATAACTGAGAAAAGGATATCAAATTTATGTGTATCCAAAGAGAAAAGCCAAAAAAAATTCAGTTTAAAAATTAAATGAAAAGATAAATATTTTTAATCGAATGTGTCAACACGGACTATTATTTCTAATACGCAGTGATTTAAAAGGAATTTTGCAAATAATACTTACATATGGATAATATTGCTTATCATGAAGTAGTGGATCCCCATGTGCAGCTTCTTCATCAATGAGCTTCTCAAATTGAGAGCAATTGCGTATAATTATTTCCTCCAGTAAAGGACAATAAGAAGCCAGGGAATAAGACAATAGCCATTTCACTTTGTCACAGCTATCAATATGAAGTTTTCTCAGCTTTGGCAGGCTCGTAATGGTGGCATGCGAGAAGATACAAATTCTCAATTCAGGACAACTCCGTATCCATAGCTCTTGTAACATTGGGAGAGAGCAGCCAATAGATGAATCTTGAAACACTTGTTCAAGACTATTCATTTCAAACAGTCTTAAAGTGCTCAAGCGTGAGAATACTTGTGTTTGAAGAATGTTCACATCACGCTTCTCAATGATGAATTTTTCTCTTGACAACATGATACCCCTAAGTGGTTTATTTGAAAATTTATATCTTTATAATCCCATTCACAATTTTCCAGCCAAAGGTGATTTGCTCTAAGAATGAGATTTTTCATTGATGAATTCAAAGCAGAGACTCTAAAGCCTTGTATGCATAAGGCTCTTAATGCTTCACCACAACTATCCAGATATTCTTGAAAAGGGTCTTCACCACGACGATGCAGATATTCTAGAAAAGGGTCATATTCATGTATACGAATATATACTACATGTGGAGTCATAGAGAACATACCTCTTCAATCTTGAAAGAGAGAAATTATGTGGGATGACAGATTTGTGTTCCAAAAAATATAATTCTTCAAGCTGCTCACATCTACCAATTACTTCTATAGGACTTTTCTCAATTCGACAATCATATATGTCCAAAAGTTTCAACATTTTCATATCTACAATTCCAACAGGCAATTCATCAAATAGAGAACCACGTAAGTCAAGAATCTCCAGTGTTTTGAGTTCACCCAGTAGAGAGATATCACCCAACTTTTTCCCTCTAATACATAAGGTGTGAAGATATGTTAAAGACACAATTGATTGTGGGATTGAACAAACAGATGATCCCTTCCTAAATCCCCATTCAAAGCCATATTCTATGAGTGCCAAGACTTTGAGTGCTTTTATTGCTCCCAGATCTTCAATAAACCCATCAGGTTGAAGTAGCAAAATCCCTAGTGTTGAACAATGCAATTGATCCGAGAGATTGAAATCCGCATCCAGATTCCACAATGACAGTGCTTTTGTATCTTTCAAATTTTGGCGATTGCCAAGCAAAATGTTTGAAACTTCACTGCTGTCCACCAAAATCTCCTGACCTTGCTTCTTTGCAATCCACAAGGCTACATCTCGAACTAAGTCGTGCATTTTTACACATGCTTCCTTCTCTATACTCATTAACAAACAAGAATCCAACAATATCTCAAGAGCATCAAAAATCACTCTCCTTGCACCCTCTATTGTGAAAATAGACTCCTCCGGCTCAAGTGTCCTCATGCCAAATCGAATTAAATCTTCTTTGTGAATTTCATGATCTTCAGGGAACATAGAGCATAATAAGAGAAGCGACTTGGCTGTGGAACTTGGCAAACTATCATAACTCAATTTGAGGCATGCATAAGCACTCGCAAGACCTTGTCCAACATTCAACGGTTGGAAGTGTTTTAGTCTCCATAATGCTGATTCCCATACTTCAATATGTTTTCCCTTTAAAGATGTTCCAACTGCTACAATTGCAATTGGCAACCCCTTGCACTCATCAACAATTTTCCCTCCCACATCACCAAACATATTTGAGGGATCGTTGCCTAGGTTTACATGCTTCTTGAATAAGTCCCATGCCTCCCCCTTAGTTATCAAAGGTAGTTCAATCATAGGCTCACAATCCATAGAGACACATACATCTCGAAGGCGAGTTGTTAACAAGATATGACAACCTTCAACAAGTGGAATGCCAATATCTTCAAGGTTTAGATGCTTCCACACATCATCCAGGATTATAAGAATCTTCTTATTTTTCAATCCTTCTGATAGCCTTTGTGCTTTAGTAGGCTGAGTTGCCTCTTGAAGTGGCAAGCCTATTTGCCCCGCTATTTCCTGCTGAATGTTCAGAATATTTGGGGGTTTAGAAACAACTACCCTGATGACCTTGTCAAAAAGCTTCAATTCAGCCACTTTCTTGCCCACTTCCGTTGCCAAAGTGGTTTTGCCTGAGCCCGCCATACCATACAGTCCCACCATCTTGTTTTTGCCATTTATAATTGCCTCCAAAAGACGATTATAAGTTGATATCCTTGAGTTGAAAGCCATAAACTCTTTGGAAGAGAAGTAAGTAATGCCAGGAAGTTGGATCAGTTGGGAAAATGGCTCAAAGCTGGAATTTTGTTTGAGATCTGTCATTTGCTTAGCCTTATTTTCCATTTGTTTTGCTAAAGAATATCTGAGCGACACATTAAAACACTTGTTTCGTCCTCCTTCAAGCTCTTGTTGCAGCTTTTGCACCTCTTCTAGGATTGCATTCACATCGTCCAACCACTTCTTCACGGATGGCATTATTTCTTCAGTTTTTCGATCAGCTTCTTCCTTGCGCTTTTTCACGTCTTCTAGTTTCTCCTCCAGCTCTTGTTTTGCTTTCTCAACACCTCCAATGAACTGCTTGAAACAGAACAAATAAGTAGCTCCTTTTGAAATTGGAGCCACCAAATATTCTGCAAGCCTTGACCCGATTGATATCACAATCTCCGCCATCTGATGCAATAAAACGCAATCACATATACTTACTTAATGTTGCTTTAGTACTAATAATCTCTCATATTATAAATACAAAATCAAGTAAAAAGAGTTCATTCTGCTGTTATATACTTTCGCTGCCAACTAATATAAAATCTAAATAATGACATGAAAATTAACAATGCAGAAAGACGATAACTGAAACTAATTAACTATAAGAGAGTACAAGAAAAAACAGGAATTCTCAAGTTATACCATACCAGAAGATATTATAGACAGCATTGTAAATTAATGATTAATAAATACTCTCTAAAAATGGAGAATTTTTTCTTAAACAAAAATTGAAAATATTTCCTGCGATTTCCCAAATATGGAGCATCAGAAAGTATAACATAGGCCCCAGAGTATTGTAACTTCACATAGTTATAGAAATTATTTAAGCAAAAAAAATCATAAGATGTAGCAAACAACTAAAATGAAAAAAAATAAAAATATATATATAAAGCATTTATTAAGTTAATTAGCTCAAACTGTACAGTCAAATTAGTCTGGAAAGGAAAATGTTCCACCGAAGCGAGCCTGGAATCAATAAAGAAGCAAACTAACGATTCACGTAATTAAGCCTATGGCATTATGGATCTTAAAATTTAGAGTTCAATTTCTACAAATATTCATTCTCCTAAATTTATTATTGTAAAGTTCAGAAGAACGAATCAAACAAATTTGTAATTTTTTCTATAGTGCTCTTTCACCAAACTTCAAATCAAAAGTTGGAAAAATTACCCAGAGGTTCCAAAGAAAAAAAATTAAACATAGATATATTCAAAATATTTTGTATTTACAACTTTTAATATGAATCGATGATTCGTGGAAGGATGATGATTTGGTTTTCTTCTGAAAATACACTAAAAAAATCTATCAGCTAATAATTAAATATTTATACCGCTGTTTTTTTTTGGTTCAATTGATATAAATATCTAATTAAAGACCCATAATACATATTAAATTAATAACGAAACCCAAAGTCTCAAACCCAATAGAAAAAGTGGAAACATCACAATAAAACTAAGAGTTTTTAGATTATTCTTTACTTTAGGTAAAAAAAAAAAAAAAGGGACTTGGCCAACCGGTTCGATAAGAAAACTGGCAAACTACTTAGGTTTTCTTGTTGGACCCGGTGACAAACTGGTTTAACCAGGTAACCACCAACTGGGATGGGTTATCCGGTTTAAACTTTTTTGCGTCCTAAAAATGCATAAACTGTGGGAAAGGAGAAGATTTACCGAGAAAAGAAGGAAGAGGAAGAGGAAAAATAGAGAGAGAAAACAAACCTTACTATGAGAGAGTTCCTGAACATGCCAGAAAATGAAGTGAAGATGCATTTTAGCGTGGAAACTAAAACGCATGGAAGAAAGATAAAGGATGATTCAACATTCAAGGCTTCATCAGGGGGACTTATTTGTTGTTGAAGCTGTAGAAACTGAGAGAGAGAGAGAGAGAGAGGAGAAACTAGAAGATTAGAAGGTAAGAACGAAGATGATAGAGGTAATGAGATGGATGAAGTATGGACAAATGAAAGAGAAATGAGGAAGCCAAAAGCAATTTAGCTGAGAAAGAGTAATAAAGAACTGTGAAGCAGGTTCCAGGTTTGCTATTTTACTGTGCTTGCTGGTTGTTCGTTGTTCAGGGAAGAAAGAGGAAAGCTGCTCAAGATGCGTGTCATGGAGAGGAAAATGGGGAGCAGTCACGTGGGAGAGAGAAAAAAGAGTAGAAAAACAATGAGAAAAAAGATGTATTTTAATGAAGTGCAGATTTTTGTCTCAAACACCTAAAAATATCAAACATTTAAAGTAGATATGTATTTTAATAATTTTGATTGCTACAATTAAAGATTTAAACTGTTGGGGAAAAAAATCAAACATTTAAAATATTTTTATAGTTTTTTATATTTTATTGAGTGATTATTGTTTATAAATGTTGTTATATTTTGTTATTGTTAATTAAATTATATTATTTTGATATGACTGATCTGATTCTGGTTAGACTCTGATCTAACCCACTGCTTCAATCATTTTAATGATTGGTCCAGTTTTTTAATCCTTATCTTTATCAAGATATCAATTAATTTGTTGATTGAGATATTATTCCCTTACTATATTCATGACAAATAATAAGAAAAATAAAATATAAATAAAATAAGTGACTAAATGGGTTATTATGATATTTGTTACTTACCTCAAATATGATAATACAGTTACACGAATACTGCAGAAATGACCTCTCGAGTAACTCTTAATTCAAATTAAGGGATGTCCAGCTGCACAAAAGTAACAAATAACAATTCATGCAATTGGTACAAATACATGATATATTAAATTTTTTAAAAAAAATTTAAGTGTTAAAATTCATTATTGCAATTATTTTTTTTTGGCCTGACATTATTGTAATTATTGAGGAACCAAAAGGAGGAAAAAAATAAAGTTCACTGACCAAACTTTTTATGAAATGCAGAAAAAATAAATTCTTTCAAGAATAAATATTCAGTTAATATAAATTCATTATAATATGACAAAAGCGCCTAACAGATTTGATGTTTAATATTTTAATATTATAATAATTGATGAAATTAATTTCAAAGCCAATAAAAAATATAATTTGTTTGAAAATATTTCAGGAGCCAGTGAACAACAAGGAAGGTGATCAGAAGATGGTATTTATTTTATTTTTGTTGTTATGTTTTGATATGATTAATCTATAAGATCCAAATGATTAGACATACTTCTTCGATCTTGTCAAAATATGAAAGTTAAGAAACAGCATTCTGCATGATTATACTGTCACTGTCACAGATTGAACACAAACAAATCCAATTAATATGAATTTACAGTCACAAAGTGAGAACATCTAACAGATTGTTTTTTATGTTTAATTTTCTAATATTCACAATTTTTTCCCAGTAAAAATTAATTAAAGAATCAACGGTTCTTCAAAGACAATATTTACCTGCAAGACGCCTTGATGAGTTCATGAAAGAAGGCAATGAATGACATAAGAATGTGAACGATGAGTAGTTGTTCCACTTTTTTTTTTTGGCCAAAAAATAGAGACCCTAAAATTAAATGGGGAGACTGAGGGAACAATTTATTTAATTTTTATAATTATCATTTCTATATGTTTTTAAGAAGAATTGAAAAAGTAGTTATTTTAAATCTTTTCATTAGGCAGGGTACCATTTCAAAATGTAAAACATATATGTGTGCGTGTCTATGTTAGATATTATTATAAAAAAATTTATAAATATTTACTTAAGGAAAAAAATATTCAAAAAAATTTACTCGAGAACTTAAATTTTCAAGTCATAAGCCCTTAACATGATATAGTAAATATTCCCTGACTAAAGAGGTGTGTAAAACTTCATAATATAATTATTCATCGTTTAATAATTTAAATTTGGAGTTTAAATAATGATCAAAGGCATATTAAAAAACCAATAAATATCTCAAGTTAACTCAAGCTGTATATAGTATAATTTTGTAAAACACGTATTCTAATATTCCATGCAAAAAGAAGTATATATTTTATATATCTATATAAAATTTTTTCTCCCCTCCCCTTTCTTCCATTTCGCTCATATCAGACGAACCCTTAAGGAGACGTAAGATGAAAAAATAATATTATGAAATTTACCATCGAATCTGTTGAAACTGAAAATTAATCTATAAGATTAAAATGATTAGACATAATTCTTGTCAAAATATGAAAGTTAAGAAACAGCATTCTGAATGGTTACATCAATTCCTATGAGTTTATACTGTTCAGTGTTTAAACTTGGGAGGAAAGGAAAAGAACTTTGTGAGAACATATACATATATATATATATATCCAGATTTTTAATTGTGGAACAAAGGAAGGAAGGTTATGAAACATCAAACTTGGATGAGCCAGGACAAATTCTTAAGGACAGAGAACAGGCAGCATCCTTAACAATAACAATGAAGCAGAGGACAACCCTTAAACACAGCGCGAAGGTTTGGAAGAGGAGATAAAGACGATGATGATGGGGAGAGAGAACATGAACAGTGAGAAAGGAAAGAGAGAAGCCATGGGAGCAAGTGTTGCGGCTGATTGAGGACGATAGTGTCAACTTAAACTAACGGCTTTTTAAATGTAATGATTGGCATTATTGAGCGTAAACAATAAGGATTCGACAAAAAGAGAAATAACTAGAAGGATCTTATTCGAAATTTAATGAAACTACAAGGACCGTTAAATTAATTTTTCCTATTTCAAAAAACAATATAGCAAAGAATCTTCAAGTGTATATTTACCTGTTCGACAGATAGATGAACTTAAAGATGTTTGATGAGAAGCCTGAACAGTAGAGGCAGGTTGAAGAAATGATTGAAACTGCTGCTAGTACATACGCATCATCCAAGATTGAACATAAATACAAGAAAGAACAAATGAGATCAGGTGAATGTAAATGAATGAGACAAGTTAGTCTAAACTCTTTAATAATCTAAAAACTAAACAGAGTGCCACATAAGAAGTCACCAACTACTGAATAATACAAATCCAACTGATATAAATTTATTGTCACATAGCTAGACCATCTAGCAGACTCTTTTTGACGTTTCATTTTCTAATATTCAATTTTTCCTAGCAAAAATTAATTTAAGAATCAACATAACAAAGAATCTCCAATAAGATATTTACTTGCGAGATTGAGTAAAATACATTGACTAGCCCTAAATGGATTTAGCATTTAGCATCCTAAATGGATTTTTGAGTAAAATACATTGACTAGCCCTTCATTTTACTTAAATTACAGAAACTTCCTTTCTATTTTGAAAACATATATATATATATATATTAACTTCCTTTCAAATTAAAATGTATATTACACAAATCTTCCTTATATTTTTAAGATTCAATTTCCATCCATCCAACTGTTAGTTGATCGTTAAGTTTGACTTTTAAATTTTTATTTTGACCAAAATATCCCTCTTTAACATAAATGTTATTTAAACATTTATATCTATAAAAAATAATTTTTGATGCAACAAAAAATAATTATAACACATGTATTTTCAAAATTTTTCATATGTTATAAAATTTTTAATTTCAATTATATTATAGAATTATATAATTTTAGTGCTTCATGAAATATTGAAACTTAAGATTTTTTTTAAATGGCTAGAAAATATTTTGAATGCTTATTTTCTTATCATATAATTTAAATTATGTGAGTTTGGAAACTTATATAAATCATTTAAATTTATGTTTGCATTAACTAAATTACTTGATTTTTTGGCCCAATAAGATAAAAACATTAAACAAACAGCAATTTTCAAAAATAAAAAAATGAAATTAAGGTAAAGGAGAAAATCTTTAATTCTTCGATATAGTTTTAACTCAAATTTTGGGATTTAATATTATGAAAGGTAATTTAGCAAATAAAAAGTATTTCAATATAAATTTGAATTAAAATTTTTTTGAAAAATATTCTTAACAGAGTTGACATTTTAGATTTAAGTGTATGTTTTCAAAATATAGGAGAGGTCTGTGTAATTAAGACAACATATAAGGAGGTCAGAATATTTTACTCTTAATTTTTATACAATTTTTTCTTAAGATGGAAAAAACCATTTTTTTCTTAAAATATTTTTCGTTAATAATGAGTATCCTAAACTATATTTTGGTGTAATCTTGGTTATGAAGTTTTACGGTGTTAAGTGAGTAAAAATCGTATTAAAATAATCTTCAACAACCTTATAAAAAATGCTGGCTGAAAAAAGAACCTTATAAAAAAAATAATTTTTCCTGTCTTTCATTTCTGTATATCTAAAAAAGGTAAGAAAGAGAAATATCTAGTTTTCAACGATAATCCTTGCCATGTGTTTAAAATAAAGAAAAGCAAGTTACAAAGTAAAAATTTTACAAGTTTACGGTGAATAACAAAAATTTCTGCTAAGATTTGTTTTCAAAAGGAACTTCAAAGGATATGGAATAATTTTAAAAAAATAATCTTCAACAACCTTTAAAGCATGTTACAATGTCTTTTTTGACCATCATAAAACAATGTTGCACGCAGCCACTTAATTGAGCCACATAGCATGAAGCCCGAGAATCCTACTTGCAAGCCACACATAATTTTTGATGGCTTGTGAACAGTAATTTAGGTGTGGAGCTAATAGTAAGCTATTTTTAAAAGGGGCTTGGTGGAAGAGTTTTAATATATATATTGATGATGACATTGATATTGATACTGATATTGATTGATGATTAGCGTGGATGCATGTGTGTGAAGTGTGGGTGTGTAGCGTATTGAAGTAACCAAAAAACAAAAAACTCTTAACTGAGGGTATTTTGGAAAACATATGCCATATTTATAATTATTACCTAACTTAACTAACTTTCTTAATTTAATCAAAGTAGTTAAATAGATTTTATATTAAGGATTGGAAGAGTAATATTGATATCTTTTGGGCCAAAAACCAATGCAGAAGGATAATAACTGAAACTATTTAATTATGAGAGTACAAGAAAATCAGGAATTCTCAAGTTAATTATAGTATACTAGAAGAAATTATAGACAACAATGTATATTAATAAGTACCTTTAAAAATAATACTTATCCGGTTGTAAATATAAGATCTATTTTGTAATTGCACTACAAAATGGACAAATTTTTTCTTAAACGAGATTTAAAGTATTTCTGATTTTCCTTCTCAGAAAATATTTACATCAAACTCCTTTATATTTATTATGTCAAATTTCCTGATAATATACAAAGTCATCTGTCTTATTTTTAATATATTATCATTTAATTATAAACCCAAATGGAAAAAATATAATAAACGACTATGTATGAGTGAAGAACACTTAACCTAAGTATTTTCCTTCTCAAAATTGTATAATTTAGCTCCAAATTAAAGTATATAACAAACTGTTATTTAAATAATATTATAGAAGTCGTTTAAGTGGAAAAGTCTTTTTGTATTTATGTACATGAATTTTCATTGTATAATCATAAGCTTAGCAGGCAGCAAAATAAAATACAACTGAAATAAAATAAAAAGAATTATAAAATATTTTCTCAGTTAATTACCTCAAACTCTCCAAATGACAGGAAAAGAAACTAAATGACCCTGGAATCAGATTTTGTGATGCCCACCTTCAAGAGAGAAACAAACGGTGATTCATTTAATTAAGCCTATGATATTATCCATCTTAAATTTTAAAGAGTTTCAATTCTACAAATATATATTGTTGTAAATTTATTCTGAAATTCAAAAGAAAGAATTGTAATCTTTTTATAATGCTCTTTAACCAAGCTTAATATAAAAAAGTAGGATAATTACTCATAGGTACCAAGTAAGAAAACTAAATACAGATAGATGCCAAAAATATCATAGTTGCAAATTAAACTTGTATATTTACAAGTCAAATTGCGTCATTTACACATCTAATTTAACCATTTATTTTTACATGTCAAATTACCATATTTTCAAGTCGATCTGGATCATTTACAATAAAGTCAAACTTTTAAAAAAGTTGAATTCCTTCTGACTTGCCATATTTTATGGCTTGTTTGATTCTATTAATGTATTTTTATATTATCAGCACACTTCTGCGGAATAATTTTTTAAAACAAAAAACTAGAGAAAAAAGTCTGTTTGAATCATTATTTTAAAAACACATAATGGTAAAGTGAAAGGTAAATTGAATAGTTTGCTTTAAGTATTAGCGTGATTGTTATTACAATGTTCTTTGCCTCTTCTTTCATTTTGTAGGCAAAAAAGTAACAAAATATTAATAAGATGTTATGATTTCTTTGTTTTCAGAACAAATTTCCGAAGAAATAAGCGAACATATATTTTCAAACATGGTTTTTTTAATTGCTTTTGTTTTCCAAAACAAAACTGTTTTAAAAATTAAAAATGCAAACAGGCCCTTAACCATTGACTGCCAAAGGAAAAAAAGATCAGATGTAAATTTAGAACATGGTTACACGTAAATTAAATTCATAATATTCATTTTTTTTCATTATCATCTCAATAGCCAACCATATGCTGCGGGGGGGAAAGAAAAAAGGTCAAATGTTCTCTTGTAAAAGGCAATGTAATTTATCAACACGCAAAAAAAAAAAAAAACAACTTTCGTTAGTTCTGTTATTTAATTTACCTTTAATATGAATCGATGATCATCAGCACAAAGATGATGATTTGATCTTCTTCTGAAAATACACTAAAAGAAACAAAAGTGCAAACGAAGAGGCATTAAATAAATAAGCACAATTTAAGCCCACTATGAAGAAATTATCTTTAAGAATCAATAAAACAAACGTATCTCCAAGATAGCTAATATTTAATTACCCGTAAGATATATAGATGAGCTTGATGATATCTCAGGACTTCGAACAGTACTAACTTGTGGTGTTTGCAAATTTGACGGAGGCAACAAAATAGCACAAAACAAGGAAGAACAACCAAGAGATGAATGTGAACGAATATATGAAGAAAGATTAAACTCATTGATAGATAATAAAGGCATGATAAGAATTTGTTCTTTGCTTAAAATAAACGCATGATAAGAATTTGTTCTTTGCTTAAAATAAAGTCATGATAAGAATTTGTTCTTTGCTTAAAATAAAGCCAGGATAAGAATTTGTTCTTTACTTGAGCTCTTGAATGATATGGAGATACTAATTCCAAAGTTAAAGTAAGCTATACATTCATTTCTTAATTTGAAAGTTATTCAATGCATTTTCATTGCTTGAGCTTTGTTGCATTGCATGTTGCTTTCATCCGGGTCTATTCTATTCGTTGTTCCTTTTTCCCCCTCTAAGCATAGATATACTCTTATTGAAGATAATCTTATTCGAGACACTATCATGCATTTAAACATTTCTTCCAGCAAAAATTTGAACCTAATTCATCACGTTACTAGGAATTAGTCCCATCTAGTCTCTCATCTTTTTTTTCCCCGACCCATATTCTGTTATCTATTTTTTTCACTCATTCTCTCTCCCACTCACCCCGTGGATAAATAAAAGTGTTTAAGAAAAATAAGACACATTTTTTACAAGATTATTTTCCTCAACAAATTTTAATCAACTTTTTGAATTATGTCATTTAGTTATTTAAAGCTTCTATTTTGAGCGGGATGAAGCAAATGCATAAGAAAGTACTATCCCTAGTCTATAATACAAATTATAGTTCTTATTACTAATTGTGTTATAAACTAAATCTTATATTAAAGACAGGAGGTAGGACAATACTTATACCAAGTTATTTATATTCATTATATCAAATTCTGCAATCACACTAGACCTTGTGTTCTATTTTTGAAATATTAATGTTTAATAATAAATTCACATGAAATAAAAATGACATATGACTATATATGATTAAAGAACTTGACATAATGAATATAAGTAATTTAACCTAAGTTTTTTTCCATGGGGTAATAGTAATACTGTAATACTGTATTTATTATGTGAATTTCTTTTTGTTTTTTTGGGGGGTTGTGCTTGGAGCCTATGGAGGAGATTTTAGTAGTATGTAATAAATCTTGAATCTCAAATCTCATTCAATTTTCTAGAATCTCATTTATTACCCATTTTAGATAGTTTGATGACTCTAAAGGGACCCCTTCATGGCCTGACCTCTATCATATAATTTGAAGATCAGTCTACAAAGATCTTGATCAGTGTGGCACATCAAAACTCGAACTTGTCCAATATAACTTTATGATAATTGTGAATCTCAATAAGGCCGGTCATATATGATGTATTAAAGAAATAAAAATAAAAATGTCAAATAATTGTCACACGAAAAATTAAAGTGTCATTCCTTCTTAATTCAAATACCAGGGTGTTGAAAATAAAATAAGAAACCCACACAACTATTAATCACATTAAATATATATCTTGTACACAATCTAAAACGTTGTCAAGTCATGAGTCTAAACTAAAATATAGTTTCTATATATCAGCAAATCTGAGATTCCCAGATGAATGAATTAAATAATTAAATAAAATGTGATAGAATATGTGCAGAAAAATATATACTGTAAAAAATTCAGAATGTAATGAAATAAAAAGGTTGGTAAAGAAGGAGCAATTTACCACAGATTGAAGGGCTAAGCAGATTCCAAACATATTGCCACCAAACTAAAGCAAGATTTGGTTGAGAAACATGACATTGCTACCTTCATTTGCCTGTGTTGGAAAATTTCAAGCAATTACTGCCTCCGCCTTTACATAAGCATTAGTCTGAAACAAAGTATATTTCACGCAAGAAAATTTCCAGCAATTGTTTAGTATATAGAATTGATTTTACAATATGAAGAAATGAGTCAAATGACTCAAACTTATGTTTATAATTTAAAAAAAAAAATGATGTCTTTTAAAAGTGAATAAATTGCGGGAATGATCATTGATGATGAATGGGACGAAGAGATTTTAAATAAAAGTTGAACCATCGATATCATCTCCGACAGAAACAAAATCCATATCGCCAAAATACTAATACTGTACATATTATTAATGATTTGCTTTTTCACAAAGTAGAGGAGGGAGAAGCATATAACTCAAATTGGAAACACAATTATCCAGACTCACCACCAATGAATTACTCCCATAAGAAAAGCTGCCCAGAATAGAATCCAAAACTGAAGAACCAAAATTTTGAAGAACTAAGAAGGAAACATGCTCTGGAGCGTGCATTCTTGGTTAAACTCAAAAGATCCATTTTATTAGCATTCAGGATAGAAGATTGATTGTAATGAGGGAGAAAGTTAGTCAAAGAAAGCTTGATACAAGGACTTGTTTAGCTTTAAAGGTGCCTTCTTTCTCTGCCTTGTCGGTTCCTCCCCACCCTCGTCTCCTCGCATGATAGCTATTTGCCGGTTCATTTCTAAAACTGATAAAGCCAGCTCCCCACTCGGGTCCTCACTTAACCGTTAAAACCAAGACTAGAATCATCTAAAAAAATAATAAGACCAAAATCATTCACCTTCAACCAAGATGAAAGATACGGTTCACAAAGCAACAAAAAGGAAATCTGAATCAAAGACAAAAATGAAGAACATAACTTTTCCCACTTGCCTGGGTGAGATTCGATGGCAGAGGAGGGGGTTAAAGTGTTCAAAAACCTGAGATGGAATGCCCCAGAGGGTATTCAAATTCAAAATTTGAAAACCCTTGGATTAGAGAGATGAGAATGTAGGGGAGAGAAGTATGATCACAACCTTCTGGAATCTTTCTTTCGGGTTTGATGCTTGAAGGAGGGAAGCCATTTGCTCAGTCAAATGATTTTGAATTTTGAATTTGAATGGAACTGTCTCTCTAGGGACCGACCCAAAACGGAAATAGATTCTCTCTTGCCTGTAGAGTTGTTGGCCTCTTCTCCATTTGCATGTCTCTGCAACTGCGATTCAGCCTTCTACAGTTCTGCATCACTGCGACTCTGAATGCTGCTTCACTCTCTTGTCTCCTTCCCATCTCCCATCTGCTTGGCTTCCCGCTGAACACACTCGAAAAGCGCTTTAGTGTAAGCAAACCTTTTTTATTTTTGTTTTTACTCGTACAATCTCTTCTCTCCTCTTCACCTCCGTTCCTCATTTTGGGTGTTTTGTATTTTTTTTAAAAATTTATTACACTTGAATTTTATAATTTATATTAACAATGTTCTGAAAATTTAATTATATATATATTCTGAAAAGTTAATTATAAACATTTCATAAGATTATAGGGAATAATAAATGATTGTGCTAAGATTTTGTTTTTAAGAAAAACTTATAAGGATATGAAATAATTAAAAAAATAATCTTCAACAACTTTTAAAAAAATAATTTTTCCAATATTTTCTCAATATTTAAAAAAGGCAAGAAAGAAAAAATATCTTATTTTCATTCATACTTATTACCTTGTATTTAAAATAAAAAAGTTACAAATTAAAATTTTTATAAAATTATAGTGAATAATAAAAGATGGTGCTAAATTTTGATTTTTAAAAGATATGAAATAATTTGAAAAATAATCTTCAACAACCTTATAAAAAATGCTGGTGGAAAAAAAATCTTTTAAAAAATAATTTTTCCAGTCTTTCATTTCTGTATATCTAAAAAAGGTAAGAAAGAGAAATATCTAGTTTTCAACGATAATTCTTGTCATGTATTTAAAATGAAGAAAAGCAAGTTACAAAGTAAAAATTTTACAAGTTTACGGTGAATAATAAAAATTTCTGCTAAGATTTTGTTCTCAAAAGGAACTTCAAAGGATATGGAATAATTTAAAAAATAATCTTCAACAGCCTTTAAAGCAAGTTACAATGTCTTTTTTGACCATCATAAAACAATGTTGCACGCAGCCACTTAATTGAGCCGCATAGCATGAAGCCCGAGAATCCTAATTGCAAGCCATACATAGTTTATGATGGCTTGTGAACAGTAATTCAGGTGTGGAGCCAATAGTAACTAGTAAGCCATTTTTAAAAGTGGCTTGGTGGAGGAGTTTTAATATATACATTGATGATGATGATGATGATTAGCGTGAGTGCATGCGTCTAAGTGTGGGTGTGTAGCGGACTTGAAGTAACCGGAAAAAAAAAAAAACTTAACTGAGGGTATTTTGAGAAACATATGTCATATTTTTTATTATTATCTAATTTAATTAATTTTCTTAATTTAATCAAAGTAGTTAAATAGATCATATATTAAGGACCGGAAGAGTATAATATTGCATGAGAGAGAGATTTAGAGAGAGGCGGACATCCATTTTTTAATGGGACATGTGAACACATATAGATGTGGCTTTAATCCAAATGATTGATAAAAATGAACATCTCATTTGGAATTTACAAGAATGGAGAAACCTACTTCTACTTCCATTTTTAATATAATACATTAATACCTTCCCACCAAAATTATCAATATAATTATAACCTTAAAATTAACACTTAAGCTAAGTAGCATTTCTCTTCATTTAGAGACTGATTATTTATAAACCATGAATAATAATATACTATTTTTGGTTTTAATATAAGACCTGATTAACTAATTTGATAAAACTAAGAAAGTTATTAAATTATTTTAAATATTTGTATTATTTATTCTTTTTTCCAAACTAATTTTTCTCACTTATAAATTGATATATAATTTGATGATGCTCATAAATATTTTAAGAAAATTATGTAACATATGTTATAATTAAGTAATTTAGTACTTTTTTAATCTCTCAAAACTAGTCAACCAGATGATCGGAGGTAGCACTTTTCTTTCTTACAAATGTCAATACATGATTGTACTCAAATCTGAATAGGATTTTAGAAACTTATTTGTCCTCTAAAGATATATTAAAGGATTAGAAATTAGTTGATTGCACTTGTTGCTGCATCTAATGGTTTGGATAGCCATGTCTGGCGCATTCCTAGATGAGGCCTCCCAATCCCATGTGGAGCACCTTTTTTCATTTTAGAAAAATTTGATATGCAAATGCAAGTTTTATAAGTTCTCTAATTTGTTAATTAAGTCTTTATAGTTATTTCCTTTTGGGCCCTTATTATCCTCTCAATTATAAATATTAGTCTCTATATTTATAATTTATTTCTAATATGTAGACATGTAGTGCTTTTTTTCTTTTTGTTGGGTGATAACCTGTAGTGCTTATTTGGCCAAAGGTTATGGTAATACGAATTTAAGAAATACTACCTCAGATCTTTAATATACGAGCTAGTTAACTAATTTGAGTAGATTAAGAAAACTAGTTAAGTTAGTTATTTGTAATAAATAGGTGTTGTCTTTCCTAAATTATCCTTGCTAATCAAGTATATTGGCTGAAACTACCATTATTATAAGAATTACTTTAGAAAAAATAGATAAATATGAGATAAAATAAATTAATGTCTTATATTAAGAATCAAAATAAAAATCAAATAAACTCTCATATTAAGAAGAAAAAGTAATATAAATTAAAATTTAAACCACCTCTGGCTCTCCGCTAGGCCAAGCACGCGCTCTAAGTAGACTTGTGGCCATTGTTTGATCATCAAGACACCAAGTGCTAAACCCTCTCAAATTTAGGCAGGTTAAAAAAATAGAAAAACTCTCTCAAATTTAGAAACAAAGTAATAAATCAAATGTACTCTATAACTTCTTTTTAAATTAATTTTTTGAAAAAGATAAATTAATGAGGAGTTATAGTATTTTCTTAAACACACGTTACTCGATACATTCTCCTAAAATATCTTTTTCTAATAAAGTGACTGTTAGCATAATAATTTTTTTAATTTTGATAATAAACAAATTTTATTTCATAATTTTATTTTCAAAACATCCCATTATTTTGTATTTTTGTAAATCAACAGCAGCAACCCAATTAATAAAAATAAAAAATTAATTAAAAATCAGATGAAATTGTAATGATTTAGAAATTAATTTTTTCTGAATTTTTTCCTTTAAAAATTAGTAAGGAAAATTCTCTTTCAGTCAAACGTGACCAAATAGGAATTTTGTAATTTGATAGAATAGTCATATTACCCTTATGAATTAGAAAACCTATCGTAAAAATGATATTTATTTAATTTCCTGAGCAATGCCAAACTTGTTAATAATATTAAATAACTTGTTAATTGCGCTACGAGAGTTGAAAATTTTTTCATTTATTGTGCACTAACTAATCTCTCAAAGTGTAAAAGACTCTAAGATCAAATAGTAATAGCATTATAACAATGCTTAATATCGTTAATGACTTGTTAACTGTATTATTGAAGTTATAAATATGTCCCTTCTTTAATTTATAAGGACAATATGGTCATTCTATCAAATTACAAAATTTCCGTTTGGTCATGTGTGACTAAAAGAGAATTTCTCTTGTTTGTAGTGATAATTTCCAACAATCACTTTTCTATCATTTTCTTTAAGTTTTACAGTTTTTTTAAGAAAACTTACAATGAAGTCTCAAGAAAAAAAAAAAGAACAACTACCAATAAGTCTCAATGACAATGACAGGTTAGAAATTGTTATTTCCTATTTTAGTACTTGTCATTACAAACTCATTAAGTTGTTGTTGAGATTTTTAAGTAATTATATTCATTTCTTGAGACTGAATTACAATTCTCTCCTTTTTTTTACAAGGTCTTCTTCTTTTGTTTTTTTGCCAACTACTACATCCATCTTTTTTTTTATTTTTATAAACAACTTTGGACTTCATTATGCAGATAAAAAAATTGGCTAAAAATAATAAACGGGTAGGAATTGAAAATTTTTTTCCAAAATATCATTACTTATGGGAGAAAAAAATATAAGAAAGAGAATAAAAAAATTAGTATAATAAAGAGAATTATAAAAAAGAGAGAATATGTGATGGATAGAAATGATAGCTTAGGAAATGAGATAATAAATATATTTAGTATTAAAATAAGTAATTAATGGAAACAAAATAAAAAATTTACTATAAAATTTTAAGACAACCTGTAAATATTGTTTATATATAAAGACAAAAAGAAAATGATAGTTGTTACATATATATATATAAAAAAAAAAAAGGGACGGAGGAAGTACAATGTAGTTCATTTCTTCGGTTGGCCAAAAAACAAATACAATTAATTTCTTCGGGCATTATTGGAAAGAGGGATAAAATAGTAAATTACAGAAGAGCTAGGGTTTGGTGCTCAATCTAGATAGGTCTCGTTCCTATATCAACAGGATCTTATTTTAATTTCTTCTTGTCATCTTCAGCTATCGTTGCCTCTGCGGTTTCTTCTTCTTTCATGTGATTTAAAACAGCGCGGCAACGCCTTATTCGTTGCACAATGCAACAAAAAGAGGTAAAGCCATTGAAAAACGATCCGTCTCTGTTTTGATTTTCTCTTCTCTGCCTTGTTATTCTTCTTCTCAAATGTCTGATGCCACGTTGCCTGTAGCTACAAAGAGCTATGACCGGCAATGCTATGATCGGATTGAGAGTGAGTTCTCTGTTTTGCATTTTGATAGGAATTCGTGGATCTCTCATCTCCTGATCCTACGGAGCCGATTTATGCGATTACATTCACAAAATTGTGGGTGATTCATTTATTATTTAATTAATTTTAGGATTTTGAGATAGTGAAGTCAATGATGATTGCACTTATATGTTGCAAGTGCCGTCTGAAATTGTTGATTGATGGAAAAAACAGAGTTGTTTCTAAGACTTCCTTCTCTTCAGTTCTAGTTCACATTTGCATCAAACGAACTTTGGAGAAATATTGTGAGTTGAAATTACTAAAATTTTCCTTTGCCAACAGTTGAAATTACTAATTACTAAATTAGAACTATAATAATCCTGTTTTTATGCTTCTCTGGCAATTTTCTAAAACCTATTTTTGTATTATTGTTCACTCGGTAAATTGCCTATTGCGCTTTTGTTCATTTTCGGTTTCTTCACGAAGTCATGTGTTATACAGCCCAATGAAACAAAAACAGACTCTGCCTCTAGTGACCTCATTCTAATCATTGTTCCTGTTCTACATCAACAAATGAGCATATGACTCGGCACTGATCTTAGATAAAGAGGCTCTTACATTGCTCTGTTCACATGTATTCCAGCTAGCCAATCGTTATTCCAGTTCTCCATTCATCAACAAAACGAGCACATATATTATCTCTGGATTGATCTTTAGATAGAAAGCTCTAAAATTGCTCTGTTCATATTATGTATTCCAATCAGGGAATCATTATTTCGGTTCTCCATTTATCAACAAATGAGCGCATATATTGTGGCACTCTGGACTGATCTTAGATAAAAAGCAATTACACTGCTATGTCCGTATAATGTCAAGAGTCTATGTTTTTTCCTCTGTTTCTTTCTTTTCAATCTCTGTCTTGTTTTGACCCAAAAAAAAAATCTCTATCTTGTGGGGGTGTTTGGTTTCATTTAAAAACTCTTTTAAAAAAATGTTTTTACATATTTTCACATATTTATTTTTTTTACACTGATAAAATTACTTTTAAAATTATGTATTGATTTTTATCGAAACACTTTTTAGAGGAGGACTGAGTAGTACGAAGAAGGGTGAACACACTTTTAAAGGAGGACTGGGTAGTAAGAAAAGGGTGAAGAAGAATTTTTACCTAAATTTTAAGGACAAGGAAAATTATAGACATTGTCTCGAAAAAAGATATAAGTTTTTTACAGCAAAATTAATAAATGTCAAAAGATTAATGTTATTTTTGCTCTCATGTAAAATATCAAGATATCATTTTGATTTGCTATGGTTATTGGATTATCATTTACGGTAGTAGTGTTGGTAATTAAAAAACATTATTTTTTGTTGTTTTAACAATATGTTATTAAAATATTGATACAAGTTGACTTAAATATTGTTATTTACAAATTTTTGCACCCAGCAATTTATAAATTTTCCTTTAGAAATTTACAAACCCAACTATTATTAAAAGCAAAAATGTGTTGACTAAAAAAAAAATATCTCCTGTCTTAATTATAAGATTTCGTTTGTAAACTATAATTAAGGTCTTACATTTAGGATCGGAGGTAGTACTTCTTACAGTCTTAAATATAAGATTTATTTTACAGTCCAACTGACTACAAAATGGGCTAATTATACTGCAAAATAAGTTTTACTTATTTTTTTAAATTACATACTAGTGCCTGAGTTAGTGGTTAGTGTTTTCTTGGTTTGACCAAACGTTATTGGTTAGTTAAAATTAAGGGAAAATTGCTGAAGAGTCTGGGGGAAAACAAATAACACTAAAAAATGTCAAGAAACGAAATAAATATGAAATCCCTATAGACTTGAGTGTGATCTGACAAAAATACGAAAAGACACCCTTAAACTTAAAAGGCAAAGTAAAGAAGGAGAAAAAAGTTTGAGAGATCATGACTTGAATGAAGATGCACAACCTAAGGAATGTTGGTCCATGGAAAGCTTCAAGATCAGCATCTTACCTTCAGGGTATACGGATGCAGAGGAAGCCAATGTTGGAATCAGAGTTCAATTTGAAGGGCGTGGAGGTTTTTCTCAAGGAAAGTCCATCTACCATCTCTCGGTTGGGTTTTCTGTTGGTACGGATCTTATCTGCAGGAATTTGAATAAGAAACCCAATTTGGGGTTTTTACAATATCTTAGCCCATCGCTTCAACTATTTGATGGTCTAGTATATTAGGAGCTGCTCTTGAATTTCCGATGGCTCTTTTTTCCTACTGGATTTTCTTTAGCTTTATGTTCAATGCTTTCGGTGTTTGTTATCAGATTTGTCTTCTTCAAGCTTAGTGTTCCACTCATATTTGCAAGGTCTAGATTTCATCCCAGCATCATGATCAAGTACAGCTTTGGTGAATTTCTGAGTAATACAAGCATTCTCACTATTCATATGGGATTGCTGCCTTGAAGTTGGTTCTCTGCCCATTTTATTCAAACCCAGTTTGGGTAGATGCCCGTTATTCCTCTTTTGAGAGTGAAGTTAGTGATATATAAAGGGGTTCATATGGGGAGAATGATTAGAATGAAGGATCTATATGGGGAAAAAATATTTATAAAGGAGGATCAGGCAATACACAACTCTTTCATTTATTCATATTCAGAATTTGCATTTACTAATAACATTATTCCATAACGATCTTCAACCTTCCCTGCCAAAAATGTTATGTAACATTCAAAATCATGATGCTTATCAAATTTCAATCGTTTAAACTTAATATACATAGTCCATATTTCATTTTTTTTTTTATACTTTTGTTTCTTAAAAAAATATTTTCCTATAATCGGTAGATAACCCAAAATAAATATAATCTTTTGATTATAAGTTTTTTTAAAAAATAATTTTTTATTTAAAAATTATTAGCTAAAAATTTTAAATCTAAACCATTAAAACTATATTTGAGTTGTATAGATTTTACCGCAGTGATAAGTACCATAGTGTTCTTTAGATGAAACAAGGGTATCCTCAAGTCATATTAGACTTGAGACAAATCCCTTTCAAGCCTGGAGTGATAAGTATCATGGTTTTCATTACTGTGATGAATACCAAAACTGCGACGAATACTGTGATGAATAATTTATTTAAATGAAAAGCACGTTAAATAACATAAATTCAGTATAATATTAAAAGCAACTAACAAATTCAGTGTTTAATGCGGTGCTCCTCCATTCTTAATATAAGACATAATTATTGAGTTGATTTTGGTCCTAAATATAAGACCTATTTCTCATATTTATTAATTTTTCCTAAATTACCCTTATGGATGCTCCCTCAACCATAATTATGTAGAAGATGGAGAGAGGACATTAAGGAAAATTATTATGGTATTTTAGGAAAAACATGTCATATTTCTTATAATTAACTAACTTACTTAACTTCCTTAATCTAATCAAATTAGTTAAATAGGTCTTATATTAAAGACTGGAGGAGTATTTTTTTTTGGCCTGATAATATTATTGTTCTTTTATATTTTTTTGTGGCCAAAACTTCTTTTATATTCTGAAAGTTTAGATAAGTTAGATTCTATGAGCATGAATTATTCTCGAGTTCAAACTCTGATGCGCAGATGCAAGAATAAAGACACAAACAACAATTCGATATACTCCTCTGGTCTTTAATATAGGACCCAATTCTTGAGTTAGTTTTGGTCCTAAATATAATACCCATTCCTCATATTTATCAATTTTCTCTAAATTACTCCTATGGATACTCCCTCAACCATAATCAAGTAGAACAAGGAGATGGGGTATTAAGAAAGATGATTATGGTGTTTTAGGAAAAATGTGTCACTTCTTTTATAATTAACTAACTTACCTAACATCCTTAATCTAATCAAATTAATTAAATGGATTTTATATTAAGGACTGAAGGAGTATATCGAAATGATATTATTTTGAAACAAACAATATTTTTTAGGCAAAAAAACATAGCAAAGAATCTTCAAGTGAATATATACCTGTTTGACATATAGATGAACCTGAAGACATTTGAGAAGCTTGAACAGTAAAGGCAGGTTGGAGAGAATGATTGAAACTGCTGCTGGTACGTATAAAGCAAGACTAGATGTAAATATAAATGACTCAAGATAAGAAAGATTAAATATAATGAGAGACAAATGTAAATGAATCAAAGAAATTAGTCTAACTGTTTAACATTTTAAAAAATTAAGCATGGAAACATATAAGAAGTCACCGATTGAACCAACATCTGAATAATACAAATCCAACTAATATAAATTTACTGTCCGATAGCTAGAACATCTAGCATACTCTTTTTGATGTTTCATTTTGTAAAATTCATTTTTTCCTAGTAAAAATTAATTTAAGAATCAACATAACAAAGAATCTCCAAGACAATATTACCGCCAAGATTGAAAGATGGCCTTCATGAGAAGAGGCCAATGAATGATAGAAGAATGTGAACAGAGATAAGAAGAAAGTCCGAACTCTGTAAGAGAATAGATGATGAGGATTAGTTCTTTAGTTAACCTCTTTAATTATGGGGATACCAATTCTAAAGTTGAAGTAAGCTACATATTCATTCCTTAATGATGACTTAAATTGGTTGATGCACACTGCTTTAGCTTTATTGTGTATATTAAATATAGTCCTTTCATTTAGGTTTCTTTTATGCTGTCATTGCCTTATAGAGGAAGAAAATGAAAGTATTCCCTTCTTTCTTTTGGCCCCATAGCAATTGTAATTTCAATTTTAATATACCAAAGAGAAGGAAGACGTGAAAAGCCATAAACATAATCAGGTTATTCCCCACGTGGCACGTAGTACTTTATAATTCATGTTTAATAAATGTTCAATAGGAAGTACTATGGTTGTTTAAAGGGAACTTCCATGGCAAGGACAAAGGACAACTATGTAATGCATAGTTAGGGCATAGATATGTTTGTGAGAAATAAAACAAAGTAGACATGGAATTTTAGTCGTCACGCACATGGATGAGCAAAAAGATAGTCTGGTTTCTAAAATCAAAATGAAAAAGAAAAGCACCAGTCAACTTCCAAAATAAGTCACTGCTTTGATTGGAGTCAAAAAGGAAAAAAGATAATGTAATTACCGATGCTTGAACATAGTTGTACTTAAAGAAAAAGATGGGTTGATTCAAGAAAAAAAGCTTGCAAGCAATACAACAAAATTCTGTTTATTGCATTATAATATAATTTGGAAAAGAGCAATGGTTGAAGAGTCTATGAGAAACCAACTCAATCTGATGCATCTTATTGAAGGAAGGAACCTATCACTACAAAAAGACAGCTCATTATTGACAGAATTAGCGACAAAAAATTATTCCATTGCTAATTTCTAACAGATTATTGATGGAAATTCGTCGCTAAATTAGTGATGGAATTTTTCCGTCGCTAATATTAGTGACATATTAGTAACAGAATTTCTGTCCGTAGCTAATCCATCAATAAATATTTAGCCATGGAATTTTTTATGTCGAAAATTTCCATCACTAAATTGTATGTCACAAAAGTTTTCATCAATAATTCCATTGCTGATTCTATTCTGTCATAATTTTGTTACTAATCTGTTACTAATTTTAAATTTCATTATTTTAGATTATAATCTTACAACAATTTATCTAATAACAATTAAGAATATAATGATTTAAAAATATTTTTAATTATAAAATAAATTGATATATTTGTGAAGTTGGTGTTAATGAAGATATCATTATCATTCATGTTATTATTAGGTACATACTAAAAAGAGGAAGACAATTTCTTAGAAAAATTGTTTATATTTCTTTAAAATAAATTCTTCTTGATTATCAATAATAATTAAAAAAATATAATGAGAATATTAATAACTTTCTTATACAAACTGATATAAAAAAATAATTTTATCATATGTACATATAATATATGATAGAAATTCAAAACTGAAAAATAAATTTATATGGAAACAAACTAATATTGAAGTGAATTTTGAATTTCAATCATTAAACAATAAAATTTAATCATGATATAATTAATATCAATGATATAGATTGATTTTGGTCTTCAATACAAAAACAAATAGTATATACAAAGAATTTTAAGAAAATAAATTACATAAGATGCATATACAAGTAGGAGAATATTGTTTATCATAATCTATTCAAATCATTTAATTTTTTATATAGAATAACTTATTAGATTTTATTATAGTAATTATTTTTTGAATAACAAGATATTTTGGCTAATTGTAAATGGTTTTCATCAAATATATAAAACACATATGGATAATATAATATAATGTAATATAATACATATATAATTAAATTGTATATCATATCAATGTTAATTAAAGGATAAATTTATAAAAATATTTATAAAAAATTATTTATGACTTAAAATTCAAAAATAGTGTCATTAGAAATCAAAATTATGTTAAAAATATTTTTTTAAAATAAAAAATTATAAAATAAATAGTAAAAGAAATATTTAAAAATTATTTTGTCATTAAAATAGTTATAATTAAAATTATCATATGATTTATTTTTAGTTTTTAATAATCTATGTATATATAATTGTTTGTGTAAAAGAATATTATATATATATATAATTTTACATAATAAGTCAACAAGTTCATTGCACGCACGCACAGATAAAGTCCTGGGTTCGAGCCATGGAGAAGTCACTTTGAATAGAGAATCATGTGGTGGCGACACATGGCAGGTAGAGGTAACATGTGACATGACAGCACACATGGCAGGCAGAGGTGAGGTGGCAGCGACACGTGATGGCCATCGTCGAGGTGGTAGGGACATGTGGAGGTGGTCACCGGTGATGACGTGGTGACTGGTAAAGGTGCCATGTGGCATTTTAATTTTTTTTTCAAAAATCAGGTTAGTGACGGAATTTTTCCATTGCTAATTTGTTATGGAAATTTTTGTCAATAATTAGTGAAGGATTAGGAAGGAAAATTTCTGTTAGTAATGAGCAATGGAAAATTCCGTCACTAATTTGTGACTAATTAGCAACGAAATTTGTAGGAATGAGTTTTGCTAAATGAGTTTGTAGGAAGCCTATCATGTACAGTTCCCAAAAAAAAAAAGAACTTTTCAGGAAGGTGCACCTCCATATAAAGGATTTAATCTGTGGATATTCTGCCCATGGACAGAGTTGGTTACAGGGTCGTTTCATAGTTCTGATTCTGTCAATCACCCACAAGGGTAGGAATTTTCTCCATTCTTGTAAATGTAAACTCCAAATGAGATGCTCATTTTCATCAATCAGCGGCGTTAAAGGCACGTCTAGTGTTGTTCCCAAGTCCATCCGAAATCTAATACTAGTACTGCAGCACAAAATCTTCCCAAATAGTAACCATGCCTTCCCACCAGAATCAATTATGACTTTAAAACTGACAATTAAGCTAAGTAGCATTTCCCTTCATCTAGAGACTTGTAATGTATATAATAGAGAGGATTATATATATATATATATATATATATATTCATCTATCTTGGGTAAAAAAAAAAAAGCATTCATCTATCATTACTTAGGGAAAAGAATGTCTCCACTTGCTTTTCTCTACACTTCCTCTCCATTTATTATTTCTACTATTGGATCAACTTCCAATGGTTGATATTAATATATTATAATAATATTAAATAACAATAATACATATAAATAAATTAAAATTGTTAAAATATACCATATGTATTTCAAAAATGCAGACGATAAAAACAAAAGGCTATAATATCTTAATAAAAATTTACAGAACTGAAGTACTTGGATTAAATTTGAACATTCTAAATCATTATTTAACAATTTTTTTTGTTAACTTTAGTGAAGTATTTGGTTACATATGTCTTGTAACAAGAACAGAGGCCACTGCATGTTAAGATTTAAGGACAACGTGAGACTCCATGAGGGACAACATATGAGGTTAATTTAATTAAAGTCACAGTTAAAAATGAATTCAATCAAAGCCTTTAACATAATATTTTCTTCTTTGAACGTAACTTTCTGGGCAGGCCATGGAAAAGATAGTTATAAGATGTAATGAAACACACGTTTCAGCTCATAATCTCATATGTTGAATTCGTTGATGAACTTTTTCAAAAGAAGATAGTAATAAGATGTGAAGAGATTATCATTAGCATAGAGTACGGGCAACATTAAGAAAGAATGCCTGTTTTATTAGCATATATCAATAAGTCGTGATTTCATCTTAAACAATTGGGAGAATCTTGCCCGTAATTTATGCTAAGTCGATGATTTGTGCCAACTTTCATTCATATACTGATAATGATATAAAACTGATAAAGTTAAAGAAGAAAAACAAACAAAAAGAACCGGACAAGAAAAGCCATTGAATATTCGTATGCTCATCACGTGACTTCCTCAGACATTTGGGCAGAGAGCAATTTCGAAGATTTAATAAAAACATTTAGTTTTTTTTTTGTTTTTATATCTCCATCTATATCTGTCTTATTTTTTCTCCACCGATTTTTTCTTCGAATTTCAAAACAGCTTCTCTGGTGAAGAAGAGGTGGAAAAAGTTAAGAAGAGATTAGAAAATTTTTTCTTCGAATTGCTTCTTTCATTTAGATTATTATTTTCTTCTTTGAATCATTTAGGTTCATTCAGCCTTGAAACCTAAATTCCCTCTCACCTCCATTCTCACACAAAGCTCTGAACCCAACCTCCAGCCTCTTCCCTTTGCTAGTGCTCATAAGAAAATATATGTTGGAAGACTATGATTAAATTAACTTCTTAATATTGCCCATAATTCGCTAATGATCTCTTTAAATCTCATAATTGTCTTTGAAAAAATTCATCAGCAAATTTAACATATTGAGTAATGAGCCACTTCATATATTGTGGATCATGGAGTCTCATGTTGTCCTTAAATCTTAACATGTAGTGGCCTCTGTTCCATTATAAGGCCTATATAACAAAGTACATACTTCACTAAAACTAAGAAAACGTTGTTAAATAATAATCTAAATTTTAGTTGAAAATGAAAAAAATTATTCAAATTTGTCTCGATACTATGCCTTATAATATTAACAGTACAGAGGCCATATATTCATTCTTCATTCCAAAGTTAATGTTTCTCCCATTTGGGTTTGTTCTATGCCTCCTTTCCTTGAAGACCAAGGGAAACAAAACTATTGCCTTCTTTATTATTGGGACCTAAAGTGATTGTTATTGTTTAGCTTTAACATATCAAAAAGAAGAAAGAAGCATGTCATATAAGTCATTCTTTCAAATCAGATTTTTCCCCTCAGAAAAATTTCTCATATGTACATTTTAGTCTCAATGTAAGAAGTAATCAACTCACCCTAATTAGCCATCCATGACAAAATTTGAAGAACCAAAGATATTTATTAATAAAAATTTCTCATGTCGCATAATTAATAAAAGTACCTAATTAATTACTATAAATATTGTGAGAAATGAAGCTGGAGATAGAAGCTTTCTGTTTTGGGACCTATTGAAATGATTTTAGTAGTTTATGCTAAATCTTAAAACTAGAATCTCATTGTTACGAATTCTAAATAGTTTGATTCTAAAGTGACGCCTCTGGCCATGACTCAATCTCCTTCACATAATGTCAAGATCATTCCAGAAGAATATCGTAGACATGTTGTTTGACAGTGTGGTGGAAGAAAACAGAGCTCAACACAAATCCAGAGAATGGAAAACAGAACACTAGTTTCTTAAAGAGCTACAGAAAATCCCTAAGCTTCATTCTTTTTTATATTCACAGCTATATTGATTAATTGGGTTATCAGCGATGGAGATTGTAGAATAGCAAGCTCCATTGAATCTCACGATACAGAGGATTTATCAGTGGAAGTTCCAAGCAATTCTCATAGAAGAATGGCAAGTCCCTAAGCATAAATAAAGGGCACATTCGGGAGTTACCTAGGCCACATTCCAAGACCCTTATATATAGACTTTTAAGACCACCAACTAATTAGGTTATTAAAACTTGCAACTAATTAATCACATTTACTAATTCAACTTTCCAACTATTACTACTAATATTCTGGCATGGTTCAAAAGCATCAGTCACAATCAGAATTACAGCAGAAAAGAGATTAATTAGCATATAAAACTAGGAAATTAATCCAATAAGATGTTATTACTTGAAGTTGGAATCATCACAGGCGCCTTTTAAAAGTCCGACAATTTGCTCCTTCAACAGAAGTACCTTTTGTTTCTTTTTTAAATTATGTCCAGTGTAAAGATAAGTTCTATGAAAAAGTAGTTCTAATTAAGATATATATATATAAAATAATAGTTCATAGGTTTTTTGTTCTCATTGGGTTCTTTGCAATATTAGATTTATATTAATTGATGCTACATATCCTGTGAATAATTGCTAGAAATGTACAACAACAGATCCTTATGCTATAACCGACGATACACGCCATTAATTATTTGCAATGGAGCTTTTTCTTTCAGCAAAATTTTAAGGATTGCATTCACATTTCCTATCTCTTCTGATGATCTGAGCTTAATAAGTGAGTTGTTTTCTGTTATGATGACAGAGTAGAAATCAGAGCAGGAAGGTAGTTTAATTTACACAAGCTAAGTAGTGATAATTAAGCTAAGCAGCATTTCTCTTCGTCTAGAGACTTATAATGTATAAACCATCAACAATACATTTTACTTCTTTGACAATGTTAATGCGTGGCTGAAATCTAAATACTGAATAGGATTTCAATTCAGTATATTTCGGGAAGTGGTCTGTCCATGAAGATATATTAAAGGATAACAACTAACCAGTCAGTAGATTATAGTTTTTACTGATTCTGACGGTTCAGAGGGGTGGGCATGACAGGCCGAATAGTTATGAACCCTGTGAACCGTTCCCACAAGGGTAGTGAAGGGAAGGCCCCAATTGATAGGAAAAAACTTGTAACTCCCTGGGGTTATCATGCACTTGGAAGAAGAAGTAGAAAAAGAAAAAAAACATAGTAATAATTTGATTCTTCATCACCGTAATAAATATTAGAGTAGAGAAAATATAATTTGTTTCTTCCTGCATCCCTAGCTGAGACATCCCATTTCTCAAAATCAGGACCAAGA
Source organism: Neltuma alba (assembly GCF_004799145.2). NCBI lineage: Eukaryota > Viridiplantae > Streptophyta > Magnoliopsida > Fabales > Fabaceae > Neltuma > Neltuma alba. The sequence continues at coordinate 334,486 of NW_021637771.1, forward strand.
TTGAGTTGCCCTTGGCAGAGCAAAGAAGATGGGCACAAAGTGTTGTGTTGGAATTTGTTGGACATCATGTCACTACTTCAACATTGCTCCATTTGGTGCATGGAAATGTGATAGTCATAATTTGGTTCCATTCTGGACTTAGCCTTGTTACTGTAATAGCACAACACTAAATCACTTTGCGATTAAGAACGAGAATAGCAGGCTCCATTGCTGTTGCTCTCTCCAGTCTCAGTAGTCCTCACTGATACAGAGGAAACAAGCAAAAAAAAAAAAAAACAAAATGCAGTTACGCAATAAAAAGTCAAATAAAAAAAGAAGGTAACCAGTTGCTGGATGTGAAAAGGAATGGACGGATGAGGTTTGCGTTGCGCCGGTGGGTCTGGAGAGGGAGACGCCGTTGTTGACCGGCCACCAGAAGATGAATTTTGAGTTTTCCTTTATTTTATTTTAAAATATAAAAGTTGTTATCTTAAAGCGTTATAATTTAAATCTGCTCTCTGTCAACATTTTATTGTTGAGTCAACGTTAAATTTGCCATGTCTGCATTTTTGGTTGGCGGTGTTAACAATATACGATTAAAAGTGCATTTTATAAACTTCAATGACTAATTTGCCCCTCGGGTGGTGAGCATGACTTGAGATTTTTTTTTTTGCAAAAAAAAATGAAGAAAATTCATTAACATTTTAAAATTCCAATTTGGATTCAGAAAAGTTAAAGTAAGCCATATATTTGCCTTCTTTGTCATTGGCGCCCAAAGTAATTGTTATTGTTTAGCTTTAACATATCAAAAAGAAGAAAAGCAACGGGTGTTAAGTTTAGCAAAAGAGGCTAGTTTCCCACAACATGATAAACCAAGGTGATCATTATTGAGTTTTGTATAGCTTTAACATATCAAAAAGAAGAAGAATATAATATAAGTCATTCTCTCAAATAAAAAAGGATCAGATTTTTCTCCCAAAAAAAAATCTCCTGTGTACATTCTAGTCTCAGTGTAAGAAGTAATCAACTCTCCTCAATTAGCCATGAATAAATTTGAAGAACCAAAGATATTTATTAATAAAAAATTTTCATGTCACGTAATTAACAAATATAGACGAAGGTACCTAATTAATTACTATAAATGTTAGAATTGATCTATATATGTTTTATTAAAGAAAATGGATGTTACTGGAAGCTTCATAACGACGGTGCCGGTAAAGATGTGTGGATGAGACCTCAAAACAAATTTTGGGATTCATATTTCAATATGTCTTGAACTCCTTTGCTCTGTATATTTCTTATTAGATTATCTAATTAAAAATAATATATTTATTATGTTATTATTGAAAGCTATTTCCAAAAGCTTGAATAGGAATAGAATTCAATTGAGATTTATCCGTTCTTTAGGTTCCAAAGGACGAGGCCGAACTTACGGCTTTCCAAGCAAGCTTCAGAGAGCAGATTCCAATTTTATGTCTCTGATCTTTAACACATGTTTGATCCATTTAGAAAACATAACCATAGCTGGTTCTTAAACTGTACATGAAGCTTTTCTTACATGCTACATCCCAAGCTTCAGAGCAATTTTAATTTACTCTCTAATATTCTGACATGGCGCTCCGGCTAGAACTGTAATTCAGAAGCATCAGTCATAATCAGAGTTGCAACATAAAACAGATCAGCATATAGAACTAGGACATTAATCCAAATAGATGTTACTTGAAGTAATTGGTTGGATTCATTCCAATAAGATACTATCTCTGGTTCTTAACATTATTGTACCAGAAGATACACTAATCCCCTGATATCTCTGGTGGTACGTATCTGCCTCCTTTGTAGGAGTGAAGATGAGTAATATTTGTGTGATTGGACAATTTTGATTATGAAGAAAGGTCACTTTCCTGAACTGTGGTTCAGGTGTATGCACCTAATTGATCTTACATAGTCTGGTCTGTTACCAAGTTTTAAATCAATTGGTCACCAGTTGTGTTATGGCTATCCGCTTTACAATTGAAGCTATGTTGTCAAACTTGATCGGTTGGTTTTGGTCTCATAGATTCCAAATTAGTGTTTCTAGCCTAACAGGTTTGTGTTGGGCATTGACTGGTGGTTCTTAGACAGAGAAGACAAAGATGCTTTGTTCACCCAATGTTCTATTAAAGTAATCATTTTTTTAATTGAAAAGGGTTAAATTATTATGAATTACCATATAGTGATGTTTCCCTTTCTGCCCCTACAAGGAGGTTTCAGCCATCGTGTTTGATCTTATTCCATTGATGTCAGTCTCCTCAGTCCTCATTGATGCAGAGGATTCAGTGGAAGTTCCAAGCAATTCTCATAGAAGACTGGCAAGTCACTAGGCAGGGCACATTAAAGAATTACCTAAGCCACATTCCAAGACCCTCATATATAGGCTTTTTGGGCCACCAACTAATTAGGTTATTAACACTTGCAACTAATTAATCACCTCACTAATTCAACTTTCCAACTGTTACTACTAATATTCTGGCATGGCAATTCAAAAGCATCAGTCGCCATCAGAATTACAACAAAAAAGAGATTAATCAGCATATAAAACTAGAAAATTAATCCAACTAGATGTTATTACTTGAAGTTGGAATCATCACAGGCAGCTTTTAAATGTCAGACAAATATTTAATTTTGCTCCTTCAACAGAAGTACCTTTCGAATTTTTTTCCCCCGAAATTATGTCCAGTGTAATGATAAGTTCTATGAAAAGGTAGTTCTAATATATATATATATATATAATAGCTTATAGGTTTTTTATTGTTAATGTATACTTTCCAATATTAGATTTATATTAATTGATGCTATCCTGCGAATAATTGCTAGAAAAATGTACAACGAGACGTCCTTATGCTATAACTGATGATATGAGCCATTAAATATTTGTAATGAAGCTTTTTTTTTAAACAGAATTTTAAGGGTTGCATTAACATTTTCCCATCTTTTTTGATGATCTGAGCTTACTAAGTCAGTTGTTTTCTGTTGTGATGACAGAGCTGAAAGCAGAATAGGCAGATAGTTTTTTACACAAGCTAAACTAATGTTCTGTTTACTTCTGCAAGAAAGTTTGGGGCTGTTTTTGCATCTATACCGCTCCTGATATTCACTGCACTATACTGCATTCTCTTTGGTTAATAGATATTACACTTGTTTTATGTGCAAGCCAAATGGAATCTCTTTCCAAAAATGTTGAACCAAATAGGTTTAGTTAAAATAAATTTCAATCTATTTCCCTATGGTTTGACTCGAAGTTATAATGGTTTAGAATATCTTCTATTAATTTAGAATATTTAATTTTAATGCCTTTGATGGGATTAAGTGGAAAGTTGTCTTAAAAGGCTGAGATTATTGATTAAGACAGAAGCAAACCATCCTTGCATTGTTGCTGAAATTTTCGAACATCAAGAGCTCATTTTTATGTCTGACAATGTGTCATTTTTGTAGTTCAATGCACTCATAAACACCATATTCTCATCGCCGACCACAGTGGCTTTGATTGTGACAGTGTTCATTGACAACACACTCGAGGTTGAAAAGTCAAAGAAAGATAGAGGGATGACGTGGTGGGCAAAGTTCAGAAAGTTTAAAGGAGATTACAGAAATGAAGAGTTCTATACTTTGCCATTCAATCTCAACTGGTTCTTCTTACCTACTTGATATTCATGAGAAGCACAGATACATAAATCTTTAAATCGTGGCAAATATGATGAGTAATATTCTTTCTTCACAATCATTCCTCAATTTTTTTAACTTGGTCCCACCTAGGATTATAAAGCATTTGGATTCATGCTCCGTAGATTCAATAAAGAGGACATTTATGTTTCTAGCTTTAGTACCTTTTTAAAAACTCTCAAGACTATTTCTAATTTGTAGTTACGTTCTTTTATGGAACTTTCTTGAAATGTATCAATCCATGAATGCAAAGAATCCTAATTTCGTATATACATTTGCTAAAGTATACTTTATTAGCAGGACTTTGGTTTATAGTAAGTGGACTATGAATGATATTTTTATTGTTAAATTAAACACTAGGAACCTTTGTCATATTCTTTTTCTAGTTATCACTTATCACTGTTCCTTGTAGAGGCTAGATATAATTTAATTCTTTTTTATAACATAATCCAATTCCATTTGATGATGGATTAATATTATTATCCCTTAATGACCTTTTCTCTTACAATTGTTTTAATTTTTATACAAAGTGTAGGCAACTCTTAAAAAATCTATAATTATTTACAGTTGTCAAATTGATGGATTGAATTATAAAGTTTCACTTAAAATGCTTTATAAACATTAACATGACTTTATCCTTAATATACATATGTGCTTATACATTAACGCATGATCACAGGTTCAAAAATTATATTCACTTTCCAAAACCACATTAGAATCTTTATTTTAAATCTGTAAGCATAGTTTAGTCACACAAAATAATCATTAAGTATTTAGAACTTGAAAATTAAGCTTCACATACTTTACTGTCCAACTCTCTCCCCCTTCCAAAGAACCTGAGATCAAACAATCCCTCGGCCTACTCTTCAAATCTGGAAATTCCAGATCTTTACAATTATTCCAGCATTTGAGGAATCAATTTCTAACACATAGGGGCAGCAACTACACTTAGAAACCGAGCATATACACACATGGATATATACATATATATATATATTAGATTTATTCCCTTTTGGCCCAAACGCAAAACAGCAACCAAAGGGTACTCAACACCAAAACTCTCGGCAAAAACCAGCATATATATGTGTATATATTATCAATCTTTCCTTTACCCCATAAATCCGACAACATTATAATAGCGATTATGGTCCCTGTTTTCGCTAATCATAAATAGAATAAAAACAAAACTACATGCAAACCATTCAACACACTCCATTGACACAACCCATTCTCCTCTTAAACCAGAAACTATGGCCTCTGTTTCTAGCAGCCAAAACAGGGAAAAAAACAACATTTAACTGAAAATTAATATGCAATACATTATACTCCTCCAGTCCTAAATATAAGACTTTTTTTATGATGTAATTTACGTTATAAAAAGAGTCTTATATTAAGACTGGAGGAGTACATTTATATTTATATATATCAGTTTCAGTTTTTTCCCATTTGGCTCCATGAATCCGACACCCATGAACCAGAAACACATCCTACGATTCAGATTCTCACGGAAGAGGCAAGAAGGAAGGCATGCAACAACGTAACTCAAACTTGCAGAACCTTGACCCACTGTTCAGCCACCCTCTAAACAACTAAAAGTTGACACGCAGGCTCAAAAACCAACATCATATACCTCACTCTTGCCACAGGACACGAACCAACCGGTCCTCCTCTTCTTTCCTCCATTTTCTCTCACTACCCCATCTCTCTCTCCTCCATTATAGCCAAACAATGCAAATAACGGAAAAGAAAGTGGTGGGAGATTGATCAGAAGGCTCACCTTGATAGTTTGATCGGTTTGCATGCAGTAGAAATACCTCCGACCACCAACTTCACCACTCCTACGTTGCTCTCGTTTCCTCTGGTCTCTCTCTCGACTTTTCTCCTTTTCTTTCGAGCGGTAGAGTGAAAATGAGGAGGAAGAGGGTGTTATCTGATGTTAAAAGGGTGAGGGAGGACGCGTGCGATGGGGGAATAAAAACAAAATGTCCATTTTGCCCTTACACTCAATGCTTTCTTCCAATTTCATCCTTCCCCTATGATTATGAAATTAAAGATAATAAACCGAGAAATTAATCCACAATATTTTATATGGATTTATATTATCCATTAACTTCTTTGACCAATAAAATAATTTTTCTAAAAAGTTTTTAGGTCAAAAGTTGAATCCTAACTATTTTTATTAGAATTTTTTAAGAAACTAGCCCATTTTTACTCTAAAAATAACTTTAAAATTATTTAACCCACTTTTAACAAATAAAATTTTTGAAAACATTTCTAAATCTTCAAAATTCATATTCCATATTTTCCCCCATTTATTCAGGCAATAAATAATTTTAAATAAATTTTCTCATTTCTACTTTCCTTAAGTAAGACATTAAGTGAGTAAATATTGAGTAGTTCTGATTTTAAAAGCAAATTGTTTTCAAAATTAACTTAAGATGATAAGTGACCCATTTTATAGTCGCTAAAAGCATCACTTGAGATTTGAATCGACCTTCTATTATTAGTTTATTACTCTTTTTCAAGGCTAAAGAAAATTTTTTATTCCCTAAATTAATAATTAATAAGTAGATTACTATTCCTACCCTCTCATTTAAAAAATAATTCATGTTTATTAAAAAAAGTTGTTAAAGAGAGTTACTTCTTATAAAAATACTAATTACGTTTTTTTACCTCATTTACTATTTACTGCCTCCAGTTTATAATATAATTTTTATTAGAAGAAAAAAATTGTTTCAATTCATATTTTTTCAGAAGTAGAAAGCAACATCTGTTCATGCTTTTCAATTTTATGATCTACCGTCAAACTTTTTCTTTTATTTATATGCTTCTTTTAATGAAAAGAGAAATTGAGAGAAAAAATAAATAAAAATATTTTAAAACAGTCTCATTATATTTTGATCAATAAAAGAAAACAAAGAAAAGCAAAATTAGCAAATTTATTATTATTATTATAATAATAATTTGCAAAAGATGTGGGGCATAGGTTTGGAGTGTTGAAAAACTTTTGAAACAATTTTGTAAAGCATATTTTTTGTGCTATCATTTAGGTTTCTTTTATACTGTTGTTTCCTTGGAGATGAAGAAAATGAAAGTATTCCCTTATTTCTTCGGGCCCCAAAGAAATTGTTATTTCAGCCTTTATATATCAAAGAGAAGACAAGATGTGATACACGTCTCACTAATTTGATTGGAATCAAAAAGGGAAAATATAATGCAATTAAAGATGCTTGAACATTGATTAATGAAAGAAGGTTATATGGTTGCTTCATATATATTCTCTGATCCCACACGAGGGAATATAACTTATACATCTTGATCCCATTTTGACATTGTTTCTTTCACTTTAGTGTTGGGCTCATTTCATTACTTCAATAAAATGCTTTTTAAGGGATTTTGGCCTTGGGCCATATAGTACATTAATTAATCATATGGCTTCCTGCCAGCCTTTAAACCATAACAGCCTAAGAGCTTCTCGAGTCCTTCACCTATCACTTTTCAAATTCAAATTTCAAAATCTTTATTTCTCCACTTACCTTTTTTTTTTTTTTTAATCTTTATCTATATCTGTGTTATTTTTTTCTCCATTGATTTTTTTCCTTCAAATTTCAAAACACCTTCTCTTGCGAAGAAGAAACGGAAAAGGATAATGCAAGTGAAGATGAGATTATGAGATTCAATGTTGTGGCTTCCAACTCTCTCCATCCATCCTTAAACTCACCATCATAAGGATCAAGGGGACTATAGCAGAGAGAGATTTGCAGATAATAATGCAAGTGAAGAACAGGAATCACTCTCTTACAAGTAAAGGGCCATGGAAAGCTAAGGAAGACGAAGTGCTTCTTTGATTCAGATTATTATTTTCTTCTTTGAATCATTTAGTTCATTCAACCCTAAACCTAAATGCCCTTTCACCTCCATTTTTCACACGGCTCATCTCATTCCTACTCATATTGAGCAATGAGTCACTTCATCTCATCTCAGATTAAACAAATAAAAATTAAAACATGTTGAGAGCATATAATTTTTCTTTCCATGAGCCGCCCAAAAAGTTCAAAAAAGAAAATACTATGTTGATGACTTTGATCAAATTAATTTTTAATACAATTGTGACTTTAATTAGATTAACCTCATATATTGTCCATCATGGAGTCTCATGTTGTCCTTAAATCTTAACATGTGGTGGCCTCTGTCTATTATAAGACCTGTGTAACCAAATACTTCACTAAAATGAAAAAGTTGTTAAATAATCATCTAAATTTTTAGTTGAAAATGAAAAAAAAATTCAAATTTATCTCAGATCGTGCCAAATAACTTGTGTTTTAATTAATTTTTGGTTAATATGCCTTACAATATTAATAGTATAGAGGCCACTGCATGTTAAGATTTTTCTTTTTTTTTTGACAAAGGCCAAAGGTCAGAGAAGAATTACAAACTAACGAAGTAAATCAAGTGCAGCGACGTCTTCTTGGAGAATCTCTTGATCCAGACTCATCGCTGTAAGTTTATCAGCACAACGATTTCCTTCAAAGTCACACTTAAAAATTAATTCAATCAAAGTCTTTAACATAATATTTTGAACTTTCTGGGTGGGTCATGGAAAGAATATTGCATGCCCTCAATATGTTTCATTTTTCTATTTATTTAATCGAAGATGAGACGAAGTGGCTCAATATGAGTCGGCATGAGATGAAACGTGTTTCAGAGCGCTCATATAATGAACTTGTTGACGAACTTTTTCAAAGAAAAATAATTATGAGATTTAAAGAGATCATTAGCATAAATTATGGGCAATATTAAAAAGGAATAAACCTTGTTAATTTCATTAGCGCAGATTAACAAGTTACGATTACAACCTAAACATTTGATTATTACTCTTCCGGTCTTTAATATAGGACCCAATTATTGAGTTGGTTTTGATCCTAAATATAAGACCTATTTCTTATATTCATCAATTTTATCTAAATATCCCTATGGATACTCCCTCAACCATAATCAAGTAGAAGAGGAAGAGGGAGTATTAAAAAAGATGATTATGGTATTTTAGAAAAAATGACACATTTCTTATAATTAACTAACTCACCTAACTTCCTTAATCTAATTAAATTAGTTAAATGGGTCCTATATTAAGGACCGGAGGAGTACTTGTGGTTGAATGTGCCTAATCCAGAAGCCATTACATATCAAAATTTAAGAACACGAGACTCCATAATGGACCATTATGAGGTTAGTATATAAAGGAAAACTATGTTTTAGGTCCTTATAGTTTCAGTCAAATTCTCAAGGTCCCTAGAGTCTATATTTGCGGATATGGGTCCTTGTAGTTTAAAAGCGTTAAGCTTGAACTCCTTCTGTTAATTGACCATGCTGACATGGGAGAAGGTGGTGGAAGCCTTCAGCGATGGTAAGCTAGAAGTCACTGAAGACAAATATGCTCTGTTCATCCCCAATGCTCTACTAAAACAGGATTGAACCACTGGGAATTAAAATCTAGCGGTGTCTCTCTTGCTGCCTCTACATGAAGTTTTCAGCCATCGCGTTTGATCTTATTCTATGGAGAGTGTCTGTTTTAACAGATTTTTGTAGAAGTTTTCAGTTGTTTTTTAATATTGACAACTATGTTGATTATACGATCAGTGTAAAAGAGTAAGTTCAACGGCAATAAAATTAAAAAAAAAAAAAAACAGATGGATCGTTACTACCAAAACAGCCTTCACTCCGGTATGATGATCCAGTCCCCTCCTCTCCTCTCAATTTCTTTCTTTACTTTCTCAGTCTCTCTTTCTGCTTCTTAACTCTCTCTCTCCCTCTCTTGTCTTCCAGCCACCTATTAATTTGTAAGAACGTCGCCATATCTGTATATGTATATATAGCTTTAATTAAAGCAAAGTCCTGTGTATATATCTGTGTTGCTTCTGGGTTTTTCCAGAGGTTTTTCAATTTTTTTTCAGTTTTTTTTTGGCCAGGGGACAACTCCAAACTGTATCTCATTAAAGTAAGCCATATATTTCATTTCTTTATTCCAAAGTTAGTGTTGCCCTCATCTGGAATCATTCTGTGCCTCCTCTCCTTGAAGACCAAGGAAAACCAAAGCATTTTCTTCTTTATTATTGGGGTCCAAAATAATTGTTATTGTTTAGCTTTAACATGTCAAACAGAAGAAAGAAGCATGTGATAAAAGTCATTCTTCCAAATCCATGTCACAACTATATATATACTAGTATATATAGGCTCTGTTTGAATTACTCAAAAATACATTTTATATAAGTCGAGATAAAACTTCTCTTACATATTTATTTTGTATTTTATAAATCACGATTGAAAAGTTTACTTAGAAGCCATTCCGACTGCTTGTTTGGTATGCAATGGAATGAAAAATAGATTGATGAAAATATTATGTTTGATTGGATGAAAATATGATAGAATAGGAAAAAGCGAGAAGTAAATGACTTTAATGCCCTTGATTTAAAATAATACTAAAATAATTACTTATTTATTATTAGTAATGAAAATATTAAGATAATTATTTATGGATAGATAATTTTTAATAATAAATAATAATTTAATAATGATGATTTTTGTTATTATAGTAATCAAATCTAGTTGGCCTGATGTACTCTTATTATTTTTATTATTATAAAAAAGGATCAAATAAAAAATTAATTAAAAAAATTCGAATTTGTTGAGGATATTCAGCGGCACCTGTGCTTCTCAGTCTTACTTCCTCCTCTACTATTCACTGCAACCTTGCTATTTTCTTCTAACAAAAGGATTTGCCTTTCCAACTTTTTCTTAATTTCCTATGAATCTGAACAGATTTTTAAGTTTTCATTCTCATTTCGTTCTCTTCCATAAATTTCGACAGGTCAGAGCTTCATGATTTTGAATCTCTGATGACTCCAACAGAATGAGTTAGCGGTGGAGAATGCTAAGTCATCGGCAACAATCAAAACCAAAGAAGAAGCAGACGTGAAGAACCAACCAACAAAAGACAAGCAAATCTGTAGTGGAGATGGGCAAGCGAATAAGCAAGACGGTTGAGCGGTGGTTGCGAGAGAACCTTCGAACATGGATGAAGAAGATGAAGGGGCTATTTGGGAATTTTCCACCTTGAAAGATTGTTTTCCACCAAAAATGGGAGGAAGAAGGCCTTCCCATGGATGAGGGAAAATCACCGCCACCGGAAAATGCTCTTAGGAAAAAATGTGCACCAAACATACTCAGAAAGGAAAATGAGCCATTTTCCATTTCCCAAGCCACATTTTCTGGCCACCAAACGGGCCCTAATTTCTTCAAGAGAGCACAGAAAATCTGAGATTCTGGATTCAGAACACTGTGCAATGTTCTAAAGC